>NW_028160571.1:0-72500 GCF_964263955.1 Coregonus lavaretus | reverse complement strand
AAAGGAGAGGAGGACAGAGAGAAAGGAGAGGAGGACAGAGAGAAAGGAGAGGAGGGCAGAGAGAAAGGAGAGGAGGACAGAGAGAAAGGAGAGGAGGACAGAGAGAAAGGAGAGGAGGACAGAGAGAAAGGAGAGGAGGACAGAGAGAAAGGAGAGGAGGACAGAGAGAAATGAGAGGAGGACAGAGAGAAATGAGAGGAGAGGAGGACAGAGAGAAAGGAGAGGAGGACAGAGAGAAAAGAGAGGAGGACAGAGAGAAAGGAGAGGAGGGCAGAGAGAAAGGAGAGGAGGACAGAGAGAAAGGAGAGGAGGACAGAGAGAAAGGAGAGGAGGACAGAGAGAAAGGAGAGGAGGACAGAGAGAAAGGAGAGGAGGACAGAGAGAAAGGAGAGGAGGACAGAGAGAAATGAGAGGAGAGGAGGACAGAGAGAAAGGAGAGGAGGACAGAGAGAAAAGAGAGGAGAGGAGGACAGAGAGAAAAGAGAGGAGAGGAGGACAGAGAGAAAGGAGAGGAGGACAGAGAGAAAGGAGAGGAGGACAGAGAGAAAGGAGAGGAGAGGAGGACAGAGAGAAAGGAGAGGAGAGGAGGACAGAGAGAAAGGAGAGGAGGACATAGAGAAAAGAGAGGAGAGGAGGACAGAGAGAAAAGAGAGGAGAGGAGGACAGAGAGAAAGGAGAGGAGGACAGAGAGAAAGGAGAGGAGGACAGAGAGAAAGGAGAGGTGGACAGAGAGAAAGGAGAGGAGGGCAGAGAGAAAGGAGAGGAGGACAGAGAGAAAAGAGAGGAGAGGAGGACAGTGTCTCTTTTTTTCTCTCTCTCTCTCTCCCTCTCTCTCTCTCTCTCTCTCTCTCTCTCTCTCTCTCTCTCTCTCTCTCTCTCTCTCTCTCTCTCTCTCTCTCTCTCTCTCTCTGTCTCTCTCTCTTTCTCTCTCTCTTTCTCTCTCTCTCTCCTCTCTCTGTTTCTCCCCCTCTCTCCCCTCTCTCTCTCTCCTTCTCTCTGTTTCTCCCCCTCTCTCCCCTCTCTCTCTCTCCCCTCTCTGTTTCTCCCCCACTCTCCCCCCCCCTCTCTCTCCCCTCTCTGTTCCCCCCCCCTCTCTCCACTCTCTCTCCCTCTCTGTCTCTCTGTCTCTGTCTCTCTCTCTCTCTCTCTCTCTCTCTCTCTCTCTCTCTCTCTCTCTCTCTCTCTCTCTCTCTCTCTCTCTCTCTCCTTTACAAGTAGTTCCTGACCCACACCACTATTTAGATGATGTTAGCTAAGAATGGGAGGGCAGCAAAACAGACTAGATCATTTCACTATTGATTCACCACAATATTCTAAAGTTACTTTTAGGCGCTATTGAGTACACTCTGAGAGGGCATGTGATCTCAATGCAATATCATTATGTGCTCATTTGAGAAACCTTTAAGTTCTTCACTGTATCATTTCTGAGAAGAATAAGCCGCCAAATGGATGAAAATGATGCATTTATAGCACCAAAGTGGATTGGTAAGAAGACTGCTGAATTACACTGTGTGGTGTATCCGTCAGAATCCTGACATCTGTAACCTAGAATACACTTTAATGAATCAGCACCAGCGTTATGCTAACAGCCTCAACGCTACATAGTACTGGTAGGGGTCTTTTCACTGTGGAATCTGAAGGAATTACTTTGGGAATTTTGAGAACTCTAAGGAAAAATTAGGAACAAATTAGCAGTCATTGAATGCTTATAAAATGTGACGCATTACAAGATCCTAGGCGTTTGTCGGCTTACTAATAATATGAATTACTGTGTAAATCAATAAGATAAACTTTGGAATTTACGAAGAACAAAACACACAATTATCTATGCTACCACCACATTTGTGTAATTATTTGAGTAAATTACATTGAAATGAATCGTATTATATTAAACACAAGAAAACTGTTTACAATAGAAGATCTGAGACTATAGAGATTCATATAATTGCATCTAGATTATTCAATGGTTATTCAATGGTTATTCAATGGTTATTCAATGGATAGTGAAACACATTATTTTTTCCCTCTATTCTTCTGTAGCACTTTATTTTGTATTTTGTATTTTTTAAATAAAATATATTATTATTGTTGTGATTATTATGATTATTATGATTATTATGATTATTATGATTATTATGATTATTATGAATATTATGATTCTTCTTCTTCTTCTTCTTCTTCTTCTTCTTCTTCTTCTTCTTCTTCTTCTTCTTCTTCTTCTTCTTCTTCTTCTTATTATTATTATTAATATTATGTATATAATGAAAGACAACATGGATCCATAGTTCTAGATCATAATGAAGTGCCTTGTTGGCCCCTTGTTGGCCCCTTGGTGGCCTCTTGGTGGCCTCTTGGTGGCCCCTTGGCGGCCTCTTGGAGCCCTCTTTGTGGCCTCTTGGTGACCTCTTGGTGGCCTCTTCATGGCCCCTTGGTGGCCCCTTGGTGGTCTCTTGGTGGCCTCTTGGTGGCCTCTTCATGGCCCCTTGGTGGCCCCTTGGTGGCCTCTTGGTGGCCTCTTGGTGGCCTCTTGGTGGCCTCTTGGTGGCCTCTTGGTGGACTCTTGATGGCCCCTTGGCGGCCCCTTGGCGGCCTCTTGGTGGCCTCTTGGTGGCCTCTTGGTGGACTCTTGGTGGCCCCTTGGCGGCCCCTTGGCGGCCTCTTGGTGGCCTCTTGGTGGCCTCTTGGTGCTGAATAGAAGATGATCATTCAATCATCGCCTCACAATGCCTCCATAAACGTCCACCTTTTGTTATAGTATCACAGAAGACATACACTATTGGTCTATTGTGCTACTGTCTAAACCCAACAACTGTTTGTCACATTGACTGATGTTTATTTAACAAGACGAAGAGCAGTTTTGATATGCTCCTGAATTTTCATTAGATTTGTGTGTGTAGTGTTCCTAAACAGCTGTTTCCTGGTTTGGCGAGAAGACCAAGACTGCAGGGTTGGGGTCAATTTGGAATTTCTGAATTTAATGCTATCCAAACAATTAATTTGTTAATTAATTGTTAATTAATTGTCAACACCCCACAGGAAGCAGAATTTGAATTGATATTGAATTGAAGGAGGTAGAATTTATTTCAAACCAATTCAACTGAGACGTGAAACATCAAAGTCTGATTCATTTGACTAATCTTTTATCTAAAGGATATGCCACTTATTAATGCAAACACATCACATTTCAAATATTAGTTTGATTACAACTCAAATATGTCAAACAGTATTTTTCTGTTAGATTGTTCCCTTCCATACTGCAGTGTTTGATCTAACGCGTTCTGCGAAATGTATTTTATCCCCCACATATTTAAAAACATTAAGGGGATTATTAATTATTATACACAACCCACAAAATGATCGCAGCATATTTTCAGACCTCTGTAATTATTTAAAATTGTTTTAAAATGAAATGCTTCAGCCTTATGCTAAATGGTAACTGAAACCACATGTGTGCCATCATTAAGCTCGAGGCCCTGGGTCTGAACCCCGCCCTGTGCAACTGGGTCCTGGACTTCCTGATGGGCCGCCCCCAGGTGGTGAAGGTAGGAAACAACATCTGCACTTCGCTGATCCTCAACAATGGGGCCCCACAAGGGTGCGTGCTCAGCCCCCTCCTGTACTCCCTTGTTCACCCATGACTGCGTGGCCAAGCACGCCTCCAACTCAATCATCAAGTTTGCAGACGACACAACAGTAGTAGGCTTGATTACCAACAATGACAAGACCGCCTACAGGGAGGAGGTGAGGGCTCTGGGATTGTGGTGCCAGGAAAATAACCTCTCACTCAACGTCAACAAAACAAAGGAGATGATCGTGGACTTCAGGAAACAGCAGAGGGTGCACCCCCCTATCCATATCGACGGGACCACAGTGGAGAAGGTGGAAAGCATCACTGACAAACTGAAATGGTCCATCCACGCAGACAGTGTGGTTAAGAAAGCGCAACAGAGCCTCTTCAACCTCACGAGGCTGAAGAAATTTGGCTTGGCACCTAAAACCCTCACAAACTTTTACAGATGCACAATTGAGAGCATCTAGTCGGGCTGTATCACCGCCTGGTACAGCAACTGCACCGCCCGCAACTGCAGGGCACTCCAGAGGGTGGTGCGGTCTGCCGAACGCATTACCGGGGGCAAACTACCCGCCCTCCAGGACACCTACAGCACCCAATGTCACAGGAAGGCCAAAAAGAGCATCAAGGACATCAACCACCCGAGCCACTGCCTGTTCACCCCGTTATCATCCAGAAGGCGAGGTCAGTACAGGTGCATCAAAGCTGGGACCGAGAGAATGAGAACAGCATCTATCTCAAGACCATCAGACATCACTAGCACATTAGAGGCTGCTGCTGCCTATTGAAATCCCTGGCCACTTTAAGAAATGGAACACTAGTCACTTTAATAATAATAATAATATGCCATTTAGCAGACGCTTTTATCCAAAGCGACTTACAGTCATGCGTGCATACATTTTTGTGTATGGGTGGTCCCGGGGATCGAACCCACTACCTTGGCGTTACAAGCGCCGTGCTCTACCAGCTGAGCTACAGAGGACCACTTTAATAATGTTTACATATCTTGCACTACTCATCTCATATGTATATACTGCATTCTATTCTATAATATTCTACTGTATCTTAGTCCATGCCGCTCTGTCATTGCTTGTCCATACAGTGAGGGAAAAAAGTATTTGATCCCCTGCTGATTTTGTACGTTTGCCCACTGACAAAGAAATTATCAGTCTATAATTTTAATGGTAGGTTTATTTGACCAGTGAGAGACAGAATAACAACAAAAAAATCCAGAAAAACACATGTAAAAATTTTTATAAATTGATTTGCATTTTAATGAGGGAAATAAGTATTTGACCCCCTCTCAATCAGAAAGATTTCTGGCTCCCAGGTGTCTTTTATAAGGGTAACGAGCTGAGATTAGGAGCACACTCTTAAAGGGAGTGCTCCTAATCTCAGTTTGTTACCTGTATAAAAGACACCTGTCCACAGAAGCAATCAATCAATCAGATTCCAAGCTCTCCACCATAGCCAAGACCAAAGAGCTCTCCAAGGATGTCAGGGACAAGATTGTAGACCTACACAAGGCTGGAATGGGCTACAAGACCATCACCAAGCAGCTTGGTGAGAAGGTGACAACAGTTGGTGCAATTATTCACAAATGGAAGAAACACAAATGAACTGTCAATCTCCCTCGGCATGGGGCTCCATGCAAGATCTCACCTCGTGCAGTTGCAATGATCATGAGAACGGTGAGGAATCAGCCCAGAACTACATGGGAGGATCTTGTCAATGATCTCAAGGCAGCTGGGACCATAGTCACCAAGAAAACAATTGGTAACACACTACGCCGTGAAGGACTGAAATCCTGCAGCGCCCGCAAGGTCCCCCTGCTCAAGAAAGCACATATACAGGCCCGTCTGAAGTTTGCCTATGAACATCTGAATGATTCAGAGGAGAACTGGGTGAAAATGTTGTGGTCAGTTGAGACCAAAATCGAGCTCTTTGGCATCAACTCAACTCGCCGTGTTTGGAGGAGGAGGAATGCTGCCTATGACCCCAAGAACACCATCCCCACCGTCAAACATGGAGGTGGAAACATTATGCTTTAGGGGTATTTTTCTGCTGAGGGGGCAGGACAACTTCACCGCTTCAAAGGGACGATGGATGGGGCCATGTACCGTCAAATCTTTGGTGAGAACCTCCTTCCCTCAGCCAGGGCATTGAAAATGGGTTGTGGATGGGTATTCCAGCATGACAATGACCCAAAACACATGGCCAAGGCAACAAAGGAGTGGCTCAAGAAGAAGCACATTAAGGTCCTGGAGTGGCCTAGCCAGCTTCCAGACCTTTAATCCCATAGAAAATCTGTGGAGGGAGCTGAAGGTTCGAGTTGCCAAACGTCAGCCTCGAAACCTTAATGACTTGGAGAAGATCTGCAAAAAGGAGTGGAACAAAATCCCTCCTGAGTTGTGTGCAAACCTGGTGGCTGTCACGATCGTTAGAGTGAGTTGACCAAGGCGCAGCGTGATGAACGAACATACTTTATTTAATGACTGAACACACGAACAAAACAATAAACGATACCGTGACGTCCAAAGGTTAACACAACCAACACGGAATAATCCACAAGGAACAAGATCCCACAACTATTGTGGGAAAACAGCCTGTATAAATATGGCTCCCAATCAGAGACAACCAGCAACAGCTGACACTTGTTGCCTCTGATTGGGAACCACTCTGGCCAACACAGAAATAGTAGAATTTCAAACTAGAATCCCGACATAGAACAACAACACATAGAATATACACACCCTGGCTCAACATATAGAGTCCCAGAGCCAGGGTGTGACAGTACCCCACCAAAAGGCGCGGACTGCGACCGCGCCTCAACATAGACCAAACAGGGGAGGGCTGGGTGGGCATTCCTCCTCGGAGGGAGGAATGCCCACCCAGCCCTCCCCTGTTTGGTCTATGTTGAGGCGCGGTCGCAGTCCGCGCCTTTAGGGGGGGGTACTGTCACACCCTGGCTCTGGGACTCTATATGTTGAGCCAGGGTGCCACTGGTCTGGTCTGGCCCCGCTGGCTGGAGCTGGACTGGACATCGTAGGAGCGGATTGCTTAAGCTCCGGTGTGGAGCAGCTGACTGGTACCTGACCAGGCACCGGTGACCCAGGCACGGGTTGTGCCGGACTGACGACGCGCACCCCTGGCTTGGTGCGTGGAGCAGGAATGGGCCGGACCGGGCTGACGATGCGCACCCCTGGCTTGGTGCGTGGAGCAGCAACGGGCCGGACCGGGCTGACGATGCGCACCCCTGCCTTGGTGCGTGGAGCAGGAACGGGCCGGACCGGGCTGACGATGCGCACCCCTGGCTTGGTGCGTGGAGCAGGAACGGGCCGGACCGGGCTGACGATGCGCACCCCTGGCTTGGTGCGTGGAGCAGGAACGGGCCGGACTGGGCTGACGACTCGCACCCCTGGCTTGGTGCGTGGAGCAGGAACGGGCCGGACCGGGCTGACGACTCGCACCCCTGGCTTGGTGCGTGGAGCAGGAACAGGCCGGACCGGGCTGACGATGCGCACCCCTGGCTTGGTGCGTGTAGCAGAAACGGGCCAGACCGGGCTGGCGACGCACACCGTAGGCTTGGTGCGAAGGGCAGGAACAAGCCGGGCCGGGCTGGCGACGCGCACCCCTGGCTTGGTGCGAGGAGCAGGAACGGGCCGGACCGGGCTGGCGACGCACACCGTAGGCTTGGTGCGAAGGGCAGGAACAAGCCGGGCCGGGCTGGCGACGTGCACCCCTGGCTTGGTGCGAGGAGCAGGAACGGGCCGGGCCGGGCTGGTGACGCACACCGTAGGCTTGGTGCGAAGGGCAGGAACAGGCCGGGCCGGGCTGGCGACGCACACCGTAGGCTTGGTGCGAGGAGCAGGAACAGGCCGGGCTGGCGACGCGCACCGTAGGCTTGGTGCGAGGAGCAGGAACAGGCCGGGCCGTTTTTTATTTTTGTCTCATCAGACCACATGACCTTCTCCCATTCCTCCTCTGGATCATCCAGATGGTCATTGGCAAACTTCAGATGGGCCTGGACATTCGCTGGCTTGAGCAGGGGGACCTTGCGTGCGCTGCAGGATTTTAATCCATGACGGCGTAGTGTGTTACTAATGGTTTTCTTTGAGACTGTGGTCCCAGCTCTCTTCAGGTCATTGACCAAGTCCTGCCGTGTAGTTCTGGGCTGATCCCTCACCTTCCTCATGATCATTGATGCCCCACGAGGTGAGATCTTGCATGGAGCCCCAGACCGAGGGTGATTGACCGTCATCTTGAACTTCTTCCATTTTCTAATAATTGCGCCAACAGTTGTTGCCTTCTCACCAAGCTGCTTGCCTATTGTCCTGTATCCCATCCCAGCCTTGTGCAGTCTACAATTTTATCCCTGATGTCCTTCCACAGCTCTCTGGTCTTGGCCATTGTGGAGAGGTTGGAGTCTGTTTGATTGAGTGTGTGGACAGGTGTCTTTTATACAGGTAACGAGTTCAAACAGGTGCAGTTAATACAGGTAATGAGTGGAGAACAGGAGGGCTTCTTAAAGAAAAACTAACAGGTCTGTGAGAGCCGGAATTCTTACTGGTTGGTTGGTGATCAAATACTTATGTCATGCAATAAAATGAAAATTAATTACTTAAAAATCATACAATGTGATTTTCTGGATTTTTGTTTTAGATTCCGTCTCTCACAGTTGAAGTGTACCTATGATAAAAATGACAGACCTCTATATGCATTGTAAGTAGGAAAACCTGCAAAATCGGCATTGTATCAAATACTTGTTCTCCCCACTGTATCTTACCTCTGGTCACAGTCATTGCATGCAGTCAACCTATTCTCTGGTTATAGAAATACGGTGGACAAAACCATGCAATGACCTTCACATCCTCTTGGTAAGTCACATTGCCTTGTCCAAGCTACCGGTCCATCTCTGCATTGTATTATCTCCGTCCACTGTTCCTGGGGAACAGAGCTATCCTGCTCAGGGCTAAATGGTTTCTGCTGGGTTTTGTGTGGCTATTCAACCTCTAGTGAAAAGCCTACTGCTAGCATGCCGAGGGACAATCGCGTAAGAATGTGACATATCCAAATCCCAGTGGTTTGAGTGGCAGGCTTCCATTCAGACTGGAAACTATTCATGATGCTTTCAACTACAGGATATTGGTTTGATCTGACAATGAATTGGTGACGCATTCCTGCATAGATAGAGTATACCAAGGGTCTTCTTATGCAACACAAATATGTGATGAAAAGAAAGAATTGGTCAACTATAAAACGCTAATTATATGTCATTCCTTTCATTTAACGTCTATACTTCTATTACCTGTGTTATAACATTGGCAACAATATTCACGTTTCAATGGCTTTTTCTGGTGTGGTTGTCACTCAAGGCTCCCACCGGTGCTGGTACCGAAACTGAATCACAAACAGCAACATCACATCAAGATCCGGGAAGAGGCAGCCATGTAGGACAATGCCTGGCATAAGAATACAGGTAGAATACTTCTGCAGGAAGACAGCCAAAGCACCAAGCTGAACACAAGACACAAGGAGAAAGAGGAACAGAAGGGGCCTCTTCAGTCTCCATTCAGCCTCTCCTCTCTGACATATTCTATGGCCTTGAAGTCTCTATTGAGCATGTCTTGTGCTCTTCTGCTCTCCTGTTTATGGATCACGGGTTGTTTACTATAAAGCCCTCAGCGCATCTCCCTCAGTGCAGCCCCTTACCAAGCAGACAGCCAGCCAGCAGCCCCTCTGAAGAGATGTGGGCCCAAGATGTTTTATCTCTTGTCAGAGCCCGCTTCAATTAAATTAATGGAATCTATTCAGGCTCTCACTCTCATTCCTCACTCCCTCCTTTCAGACCGACCGCAGAGCGCAGAGACAGAGAATATATTAAAAAGATCTGGAGATGGTACATCAAGGTGACCAGTCATTTTCTCTGGTTTTCATTTTACTTTGATCCTTTTTCTGTCTTCTTTACTCAATCAAATAATTAACGAGATCTCCACCTCAATCATCATCAATATTTGATTGCTTTTATATGCAACGTCGTAGAAAGAATGTGCTTTTTGCTCTATCTCCCCCCTTTCTCTCTCTCTCTCTCTCTCTCTCTCTCTCTCTCTCTCTCTCTCTCTCTCTCTCTCTCTCTCTCTCTCTCTCTCTCTCTCTTTCTGTCTCTCTCTCTCTCTTTCTCTCTCTCTCTCTCTCTCTCTCTCTCTCTCTCTCTCTTCTCTCTCTCTCTCTCTCTCTCTCTCTCTCTCTCTCTCTCTCTCTCTCTCTCTCTCTCTCTCTCTCTGTCTCTCATTCTCTCCCTGTCTCTTCCCTCTTGCTGTTTCTCTCCTGGAGGACTTGGCTGTTTCCACAATCCATTAATGAAATTACAACTAATTAATTTAATGTAGACCAATTAATACTGGACTGTGTCACAATCCAACAGACTATTGGAAACCTACAACCTGTTAATTACTTTTATATTGTTACAAACGTTCTCTTTCTTTTCAATCTAGTTTCATTCTGAATCTAGAACAGACACCATTTCTTAGATATCTGAGTAAACAGCATATTTTCTAAGAGCAAATATCCTTATTCGAGCACTCGCTATCACAAATCGTATGGACTGATTGTCATGAATGTAATCGTGATGAAACAGCAACGTTACAAAGAGGTCATTTGACGTTGTTTTGTGACATCAGCAATCATGTCCAAATCCGGAAATCATGTCCAAATAATATAAATCGAATTATGATTATGATCGTACAGGTAAACAACACCAGCGTACAGGGAAAACAGTCCTTGAAACATATTCTTAGAAAGGAAAACAACCTGTTGACATTCTACAACATCGGTTGATCATTAATTTATGTTAACACATCTTCTAGTATCCAGTTATTTCCTGCATGTTTACTTTTGTAGATGATGCATATAATGAGGAAATACAACAAGCAAAACTATAGTTCTTAACACACAGTTACATTACAGTTTACAGCTACTTTACAGTATACTGCTACTTTACAGTTTACAGCTACTTTACAGTTTACAGCTACTTTACAGTTTACAGCTAATTTATAGTTTACAGCTACATTACAGTATGCAGCTACTTTACAGTTTAAAGCTACATTGCAGTTTACAGCTACTTTACAGTTTACAGCTACTTTACAGTATACAGCTACATTACAGTTTAAAGCTACATTGCAGTTTACAGCTACTTTACAGTTTAAAGCTACATTACAGTTTACAGCTACTTTACAGTTTAAAGCTACATTACAGTATACAGCTACATTACAGTTTAAAGCTACATTGCAGTTTACAGCTACATTAGAGCACACAGCTACAGTTGAAGTTGGAAGTTTACATACACTTAAGTAGGAGTCATTAAAACTTATTTTTCAACCACTCCACAAATGTCTTGTTAACAAACTATAATTTTGGCAAGTCGGTTAGGACATCTACTTTGTGCATGACACAAGTAATTTTTCCAACAATTGTTTACAGACAGATTATTACACTTATAATTCACTGTATCACAATTCCAGTGGGTCATAAGTTTAAATACACTAAGTTGACTGTGCTTTTATACAGCTTGGAAAATTCCAGAAAATGATGTCATGGCTTCTGATATGCTAATTGACAAAATTTGAGTCAATTGGAGGTGTACCTGTGGATGTATTTCAAAGCCTACCTTCAAACTCAATGCCTCTTTGCTTGACATCATGGGAAAATCTAAAGAAATCAGCCAAGACGCCAGAAAATAAATCTTAGACCTCCACAAGTCTGGTTCATCCTTGGGAGCAATTTACAAATGCCTGTAGGTACCACGTTCAACTGTACAAACAATAGTACGCAAGTATAAACACCATGGGACCACGCAGCCGTCATACCGCTCAGGAAGGAGACGAGTTCTGTCTCCTAGAGATGAACGTACTTTGGTGCGAAAAGTGCAAATCAATCCCAGAGTCAAGGTATTGGAGTGGCCATCACAAAGCCCTGACCTCAATCCTATAGAATATTTGTGGGCAGAACTGAAAAAGCGTGTGCGAGCAAGGAGGCCTACAAACCTGACTCAGTTACACCAGCTCTGTCAGGAGGAATGGGCCATAATTCACCCAACTTATTAAGGGAAGCTTGTGGAAGGCTACCTGAAACATTTGACCCAAGTTAAACAATTTAAAGGCAATGCTACCAAATACTAATTGAGCGTATGTAAACTTCTGACCCACTGGAAATGTGATGAAAGAAATAAAAGCTTAAATAAATCATTCTCTCTACTATTATCCTGACGTTTCACATTCTTAAAATGAAGTGGTGATCCTAAGTGACCTAAAACAGGGAATTTTTACTAGGATTAAATGTCAGGAATTGTGAAAAACTGAGTTTAAATGTATTTGGCTAAGGTGTATGTAAACTTCCGACTTCAACTGTACATTACAGTTTACAGCTACTTTACAGTATGTGTGCTGTCTAAGTTCAGTAACGTTCTCAACTGAAATTTTTTATGAAATTAGGAAGTTTATAGCAAAGCACTATATCCTAAGAGTTCATCAAACCATTGTCTATCAGACTATAGCAAACCATTGGCTCTAAGACTACAACAAACCATTGGCTATAAGACTATAGCAAACCATTGGCTCTAAGACTACAACAAACCATTGGCTATAAGACTATAGCAAACCATTGGCTCTAAGACTACAACAAACCATTGTCCATAAGACTATAGCAACCAATTGTCTATCAGAATATAGCAAACCATTGTCTATCAGACTACAAAAAAGATGTTGCTATACGACTACAACAAACCATTGGCTACAGGACTACAACAAACCATTGGCTACAGGACTACAACAAACCATTGGCTACAGGACTACAAAAACCATTGGCTAACAGGACTACAACAAACCATTGGCTACAGGACTACAACAAACCATTGGCTACAGGACTACAACAAACCATTGGCTACAGGACTACAACAAACCATTGGCTACAGGACTACAACAAACCATTGGCTACAGGACTACAACAAACCATTGGCTAACAGGACTACAACAAACCATTGGCTACAGGACTACAACAAACCATTGGCTAAAAGACGCAGTCACAGATTGTCCTCAAAGCAACAGAGTATTGAAATTAGGGGGTCAAGTATGCTAAAAGCAACACATATTGAAGATGTAGAGGTGTTGTTTTTCTGTCAAAATCTTACAACATAAATACTTTGATCGTTTTGACTGGGTCCGCATTCTGACGTGGGACGTATTTAGCCGTCTGATGTGCCTGCCAGCAAACGTGTAATTTCTCTGTCAATTATCAGTGTACTTCGTTCCATAATTCAAACAGCAGATCAAACCGTCGTTCCACAGGTTTGTAGTGTTACTGATAAACACTAAACAGGTTTAAAGAGTTACTGATAAACACTAAACAGGTTTGTAGTGTTACTGATAAACACTAAACAGGTTTGTAGTGTTACTGATGAACACTAAACAGGTTTAAAGAGTTACTGATAAACACTAAACAGGTTTAAAGTGTTACTGATAAACACTAAACAGGTTTAAAGAGTTACTGATAAACACTAAACAGGTTTAAAGAGTCACTGATAAACACTAAACAGGTTTGTAGTGTTACTGATAAACACTAAACAGGTTTGTAGTGTTACTGATAAACACTAAACAGGTTTAAAGAGTTACTGATAAACACTAAACAGGTTTGTAGAGTTACTGATGAACACTAAACAGGTTTAAAGAGTTACTGATAAACACTAAACAGGTTTAAAGAGTTACTGATAAACACTAAACAGGTTTGTAGTGTTACTGATAAACACTAAACAGGTTTAAAGAGTTACTGATAAACACTAAACAGGTTTAAAGAGTTACAGATCAACACTAAACAGGTTTAAAGAGTTACTGATAAACACTAAACAGGTTTGTAGTGTTACTGATAAACACTAAACAGGTTTGTAGTGTTACTGATAAACACTAAACAGGTTTAAAGAGTTACTGATGAACGCTAAACAGGTTTAAAGAGTCACTGATAAACACTAAACAGGTTTAAAGAGTTACTGATAAACACTAAACAGAAGTCGGGTGACATTTCCGTCACGCAAAAGAGCACATATCTTTGCAAAAAAGAATACAGTAAAGCTCATTATAATCTGCAGTGTCTTTAATAATATACTTTTCTTGTCAACAATGTGCAAGGTTTTAAATTCAATATGATTCTCTTCCTTTGGTCAATTTGACCTTACATGTAATGAACTTCTTTCTCAAAGCAATCCATAGCATAATGTCCTATAGTTCAGTGCTTAGCTACATCCATTACCATGGGACAAAGGCTACCAATGTAGTAAAAACGTAAAAATCCATCTATATGAAAATGAATGACTGAATTTAAAACACATTGAAAGCTTAATGGTTGAAAAGTAAGACCCGGTAGAATAGCTTCAATTACTAATTGGTTTACTGATCAGTTGTACTTTGTTCGATTGATTTGCAATTCATTCTAGTTTGTGGTGCATAGAAGACTGAGCTTGGCGCCAACCTTGGAGGCAGTGGACACCCTATACTCACTTGGGGGGGGGGGGGGGGTATTGGAATATCAATACGTTGTTGTGAGTCTGGGCCAGGAGTGACGCTCAGTGTCTTCTTCGTTTGTTTGCTCAGCGTATAGGAAATGATACATTTTCTGTCCATCTTAGAAGGGATACGATCATGTGAAGGCTAGTTTATCTGCAGAGATGCAGGGAAAAATAGATAGTACATGTTGCAGTGCCTACATCCTGCTCAATCACTGCATCAGATATATATACATCTTGCTCAGTCACTATACTAGATATATATACATCTTGCTCAGTCACTATACTAAATGCATATATAGTACCAGTCAAAAGTTTGGACACACCTACTCATTCCAGGGTTTTTCTTTATTTTTACTATTTTCTACATTGTAGAATAATAGTGAAGACATCAAAACTATGAAATAACACCCATGGAATCACTTAGTAACCAAAAGAGTGTTAATCAAATCAAAATATATTTTATATTTGAGATTCTTCAAATAGCCACCCTTTGCCTTGATGACAGCTTTGTACACTCTTGGCATTCTCTCAACCAGCTTCATGAGGTTGTCACCTGGAATGGATTTCAACTTACAGGTGTGCCTTCTTAAAAGTTAATTTGTGGAATTTATTTCCTTCTTAATGCGTTTGAGCCAATCAGTTGTGTTGTGACAAGGTACAGAGAGACAGGTGTGTCTGTCTGTCTCTCTGTTTGTCTGTCTTTGTCTGTCTGTCTGTCATTCTGTGACAAGGTACAGAGAGACAGGTGTGTCTGTCTGTCTCTCTGTTTGTCTGTCTGTGTCTGTCTGTCTGTCATTCTCCCGAGTGGCGCAGTGGTCTAAGGCACTGCATCGCAGTGCTAGCTGTGCCACTAGAGATCCTGGTTCAAATCCAGGCTCTGTCGTAGCCGGCCGCGACCGGGAGACCCATGGGGCGGTGCACAATTGGCCCAGCGTCGTCCAGGGTAGGGGAGGGAATGGCCGACAGGGGATGTAGCTCAGTTGGTAGAGCACGGCGTTTGCAACGCCAGGGTTGTGGGTTCGATATAATAATATATGCGCTAACTGTAAGTCGCTCTGGATAAGAGCGTCTGCTAAATGACGTAAATGTAATGTAAATGTAGGGGGGGTATAGAGCTGATAGCCCTATTTGGTAGAAGACCAAGTCCATATTATGGCAAGAACAGCTCAAATAAGCAAAGAGAAACAACAGTCCATCATTACTTTAAGACTAGAAGGTCAGTTAATATCGAACATTTCAAGAACTTTGAACGTTTCTTCAAGTGCAGTCGCAAAAACCATTAAGCGCTATGATGAAACTGGCTCTCATGAGGACTGCCACTGAATGGAAGACTCAGAGTTACCTCCGCTGCAGAGGATAAGTTATTTCGAGTTACAAGCCTCAGAAACTGCAGCCCAAATAAATGCTTCACAAGATCAAGTAACAGACACATCTCAACATCAACTGTTCAGAGGGGACTGTGTGAATCAGGCCTTCATGGTCGAATTGCTGCAAAGAAACCACTACTAAAGGACACCAATAAGAAGAAGAGACTTGCTTGGGATAAGAAACACGAGCAATGGACATTAGATGGGTGGAAATTTGTCCTTTGGTCTGGAGTCCAACCGCTGTGTCTTTGTGAGGTGCTGTGTGGGTGAACGGATGATCTCCGCATGTGTATTTCCCACCGTAAAGCATGGAGGAGGAGGTGTTATGGTGTGGGGGTGCTTTGCTGGTGACACTGTCTGTGATTTATTTAGAATTCTAGACACACTTAACCAGCAACACTACCATAGCATTCTGCAGCGATACACCATCCCATCTGGTTTGCGCTTAGTGGGACTATCACTATCTGTCTGGTGTCTGTCTGTCTTTTGTCTGTCTGGTGTCTGTCTGTCTGGTGTCTGTCTGTCTGGTGTCTGTCTGTCTGGTGTCTGTCTGTCAGTCTGTCTGGTGTCTGTCTGTCTGTCTGTCTGTCTGTCTGCCTGTCTGTCTGGTGTCTGTCTGTCTGTCTGTCTGTCTGTCTGTCTGTCTGTCTGTCTGTCTGTCTGGTGTCTGTCTGTCAGTCTGTCTGGTGTCAGTCTGTCTATCTGTCTGTCTGTCTGTCTGTCTGTCTGTCTGGTGTCTGCTTGTCTGGTGTTTGTCTGGTATTTGTCTATGTCTGTCTGTCTGTCTGTCTGTCTGTCTGTCTGTCTGTCTGTCTGTCTGTCTGTCTGTCTGTCTGTCTGTCTGTCTGTCTGTCTGTCTGTCTGTCTGGTGTCTGTCTTTCTGTCTGTCTGTCTGTCTGTCTGTCTGTCTGGTGTCTGTCTGTCTGTCTGTCTGGTGTCTGTCTGTCTGTCTGTCTGTCTGGTGTCTGTCTGTCTGTCTGTCTGTCTGTCTGTCTGTCTGTCTGTCTGTCTGTCTGTCTGTCTGATGTCTGTCTGTCTGTCTGTCTGTCTGTCTGTCTGTCTGTCTGCCTGTCTGTCTGGTGTCTTTCTGGTATTTGTCTCTGTCTGTCTGTCTGTCTGTCTGTCTGTCTGTCTGTCTGTCTGTCTGTCTGTCTGGTGTCTGTCTGTCTGTCTGTCTGTCTGTCTGTCTGTCTGTCTGTCTGTCTGTCTGTCTGTCTGTCTGTCTGTCTGTCTGTCTGTCTGTCTGTCTGTCTGTCTGTCTGTCTGTCTGTCTGTCTGTCTGTCTGTCTGTCTGTCCGTCTGTCTGTCTGGTGTCTGTCTGTCTGTCTGTCTGATGTCTGTCTGTCTGTCTGTCTGTCTGTCTGTCTGTCTGTCTGTCTGTCTGGTGTCTGCTTGTCTGGTGTTTGTCTGGTATTTGTCTATGTCTGTCTGTCTATCTTTCTGTCTGTCTGTCTGTTTGTCTGTTGTCTGCCTGTCTGGGGTCTGTCGTTTTTTTTTTTTTTCAGGTGTGTCTGTCTGTCTCTCTGTTTGTCTGTCTGTGTCTCTCTGTCTGTCTGTCTGTCTTGTATCTTTCTGTCTGTTCTGGTCTAATGTCTGTCTGGTGTCTGTCTGTCTGTCTGTCTGTCTGTCTGTCTGTCTGTCTGTCTGTCTGTCTGTCTGTCTGTCTGTCTGTCTGTCTGTCTTTCTGTCAGTCTATCTGGTGTCTGTCTGTCTGTCTGTCTGTCCGTCTGTCTTGTGTCTGTCTATTTGTCTGGTGTCTGTCTGGTGGTATTTTAGCCCTCCGATAACATTTATATTATTACATATATCTATATTATTTTCACTACATTTCTTCTGGAACACCAATCTGATAAGATTTCTGACTAATATGGTGTCATTACAATATGTCATAATAGTTACATTTAGCCATTGTACTATATGAGTTAAGTTGACGTATTAGCTAAATGTCTTGTCTGGTGTCTCTGATGTAATTGTGTTTTGTACAGTATGTCTACCACAAGTTCATATTACACAACACTGTCCAAAGAGACATCATATTGAGTATCAATTAGTATTAGTATGACTAGCACTAGAGGACAACTGACATTTGCCTAATTTTGTAATTAATGTCAAAATTCTTAAACTAGTATATTTATTTATTATGGATCCCCATTAGTTCCTGCCAAGGCAGCAGCTCCTCTTCCTGGGGTTTATTATGGATCCCCATTAGTTACTGCCAAGGCAGCAGCTCCTCTTCCTGGGGTTTATTATGGATCCCCATTAGTTCCTGCCAAGGCAGCAGCTACTCTTCCTGGGGTTTATTATGGATCCCCATTAGTTCCTGCCAAGGCAGCAGCTATTCTTCCTTGGGTTTATTATGGATCCCCATTAGTTCCTGCCAAGGCATCAGCTATTCTTCCTTGGGTTTATTATGGATCCCCATTAGTTCCTGCCAAGGCAGCAGCTACTCTTCCTGGGGTTTATTATGGATCCCCATTAGTTCCTGCCAAGGCAGCAGCTACTCTTCCTGGGGTTTATTATGGATCCCCATTAGTTCCTGCCAAGGCAGCAGCTACTCTTCCTGGGGTCCAGCAAAATTAAGGCAGTTATGCATTTTTTTTTAAACATTACAATACATTCACAACAGATTTCACAGCACATTCAATCAATCAAATGTTTTTTATAAAGTCCTTTTTACATCAGCAGATGTCACAAAGTGCTTATACAGAAACCCAGCCTAAAACCCCAGACAGCAGCAATGCAGATGTATGCTGTCAGCCCACTACTCCACTACCACATATCTACAACACAATATCTATGTGTACGTGTGTGTATAGTGTGTATGTTATAGTGTGTGTGTATGCATGTGTCTGTGCCTATGTTTGTGTTGCTTCACAGTCCCCGCTGTTCCATAAGGTGTATTTTTATCTGTTTTTTAAATCTGATTCTACTGATTGCATCAGTTACTTGATGTGGAATAGAGTTCCATGTATTCCTGGCTCTATGTAGTACTGTGCGCCACCCATAGTCTGTTCTGGACTTGGGGACTGTGAAGAGACCTCTGGTGGCATGTCTTGTGGGGTATGCCACCAGTGCATTCAACATGTCAATACCTCTCACAAATAGTAGTGATGAAGTCAATCTCTCCTCCACTTTGAGCCAGGAGAGATTGACATGAATAATATTAATGTTAGCTCTTTGTGTACATCCAAGGGCTGCCCTGTTCGGAGCCAATTTAATCTTTGTGGCACCGGACCACACTACTGAACAGTAGTCCAGGTCAATTTTTCACACACAGGAAACTAGTCTGTCTGTGGAAGAATCAGCCATTGGGCTGAAAGGAAGAAAGATAACTAGTTGGTTCAGTTCTGACCAAACCTATTTGTCTCACTCAAATGTTTTTGTTCTGTAAATCACTCTGGATAATCTAAGTAAAAGGCAGGCAGCACCTATTTGGCTGCTGCAGGAAACACAGATAAGATTACGAGGAGAGAGGTTGAAAGAGAGAAGGCAAATAAGAGACAGAAAGAGAAGAAGGAAGGAGAGAGAGAAAGAGGGAGAGAGAGAGAGAGGGAGAGAGAGAGAGAGAGAGAGGGAAAGAGAGAGAGACAGAGAGAGTGAGAGAGAGAGAGAGAGAGAGAGAGAGAGAGAGAGAGAGAGAGAGAGAAGAGAGAGAGAGAGAGAGAGAGAGAGAGAGAGAGAGAGAGAGAGAGAGAGAGAAGGGGAAAGAGAGAGAGAGAGTTAGCGAGAGAGAGCGAGAGAGAGAGAGAGAGAGAGAGAGAGAGAGAGAGAGAGGGACAGAGAGAGAGAGAGAGAGAGAGAGAGAGAGAGAGAGAGAGAGAGAGAGAGAGAGAGAGAGAGAGAGAGAGAGAAGGGGAAAGAGAGAGAGAGAAGGGGAAAGATAGAGAGAGAGAGAGAGAGAGAGAGAGAGAGAGAGAGAGAGAGAGAGAGAGAGAGAGAAGGGGAAAGAGAGAGAGAGAGAGTTAGCGAGAAAGAGAGACTGAGCGAGAGGGAGAGAGATAGCGCTCTAACCACAGACGCCTTTAGAGTCCAGACTGTTAGCTTTTTAGCACAGAGTGTGCAGTGAGAGCAGTGATCTGGTTACCGGTGTTGAATGCGAGCGGCCGGAGGATGGGAGGCTCCACCAACACATTAAAGAGACACCGTAAAAGCCTCCCCAGAGAGAGAGGAGCAGGCTCTCTGTCTCCAGGTTCCCCCGAGAGAGAGGAGAAGGATCTCTGTCTCCAGCCTCCCCTCCACCAGCCACAACACCAGGAGAAGGAGAGAGCATTTCTCTCAGAAAATCACCATGTCTGACCGACCCACCGATCAGAGTGTCTTGCCGACTCCCCCTCCTTCTCACCCCCACCCTCCCATTTGAGACCAAACGGAGTGAAACAGCTCACCCCTCCTTCCACACCCTTCTTCTTTCCCTTCTCCTCACCCTCCTGTCTCAGACTCTGTCTGTCTCCTACCTAGAAGCTGTCTTAGACTGTCTGTCTCCTACCTAGAAGCTGTCTCAGACTCTGTCTGTCTCCTACCTAGAAGCTGTCTCAGACTCTGTCTCCTACCTAGAAGCTGTCTCAGACTCTGTCTGTCTCCTACCTAGAAGCTGTCTCAGACTCTGTCTGTCTCCTACCTAGAAGCTGTCTCAGACTGTCTGTCTCCTACCTAGAAGCTGTCTCAGACTGTCTGTCTCCTACCTAGAAGCTGTCTCAGACTCTGTCTCCTACCTAGAAGCTGTCTCAGACTCTGTCTGTCTCCTACCTAGAAGCTGTCTCAGACTGTGTCTGTCTCCTACCTAGAAGCTGTCTCAGACTATGTCTGTCTCCTACCTAGAAGCTGTCTCAGACTCTGTCTCCTACCTAGAAGCTGTCTCAGACTCTGTCTGTCTCCTACCTAGAAGCTGTCTTAGACTGTCTGTCTCCTACCTGGAAGCTGTCTCAGACTCTGTCTCCTACCTGGAAACTGTCTCAGACTCTGTCAGTCTCCTACCTAGAAGCTGTCTGAGACTCTGCCTTCTCCTACCTGGAAACTGGGACGTTGATCCAGGTATCCTTGAGCGTAAGGTGTCTGGAGAGGGGGGTGTGGTGGGGGTTGATGGGTTGCTGACGGGGCACACACACAGATCTCCGGCATCCAGGCTTGTCAGACAGACAGAGAGACGGCAGGATCTGAGTTTCAGCACTTTTTTTCTCTCACTAAAAGCAGTTTTGGTTCGTATCGACATGTTTTTCTGAGGGTGAAACGGTAGATCTCTGAGCAAAGACAGGTGATCAATGGGTAATATGTCAAATGTGGCATACTTTTCTTTTTCACAATTCCCATCTGAGTGGCGCAGTGGTCTAAGGCACTGCATCGCAGTGCTAGCTGTGCCACTAGAGATCCTGGTTTGAATCCAGGCTCTGTCGTAGCCGGCCGCGACTGGGAGACCCATGGGGCGGCGCGCAATTCGTCCAGGGTAGGGGAGGGAATGGCCGGCAGCGATGTAGCTCAATTGGTAGAGCATGGCGTTTGCAATGCCAGGGTTGTGGGTTTGCTTCCCACGGGGGGCCAGTATGAAAAAATAAATAATGTATACACTCACTAACTGTAAGTCGCTCTGGATAAGAGCATCTGCTAAATGACTAAAAATGTCTCTCCATGGATGGACTCTTATCTGTACTCCACTATGTATATATTTGGACAGTGAAGCTAGAATGTTGGAGTTGGTAGACCATGGCGCTTGCAATGCCAGGGTTGTGGGTTCGGGAGACCAGTATGAAAAAATGCGTCTGCCTTTTTTTTTCTTTTTCTTTATTTAACTAGGCAAGTCAGTTAAGAACAAATTCTTATTTACAATGACGGCCTACACCGGCCAAACCCGGACGACGCTGGGCCAATTCTGCACCGCCCTATGGGACTCCCAATCACGGCCGGTTGTAATACAGCCTGGAATTGAACCAGGAGGTCTGTAGTGACGCCTCAAGCACTGAGATGCAGTGCCTCAGACCGCTGCGCCACTTTAGCTCATTTGCATCTGCTAAATGAATACAATGTAAATGTAAAATGTAAACACCCTAGCCGTCAAATTTAACCTTTCAGGGGCCAAACCCACAGATCCCATATCTGCGGTCGTGGGGGCACATACTCTTCTGTGAGCCTGGGACAATAGAACCCGACGACACAGAACCCACAGACCCGCGGGTCCAACAGGCAGATGATCTCCGGGAACCAGGGGTTGTCTGGGCCAACGGGGAGCCACCAGAACCAACAACAGACCCTACTGATGGACCCTGTCCGTGGTGGCCTGAATCAGGTCCACTGGAGGAAACGCATGGAACAGGGTCCGAGGCCACTGATACGCCAAAGCATCCATTACCAAACGGAGCGCCCCATATCCCTCATTGAGAAGAACAGACAACAATGAGCGTTCCCAGATATGGGAACCACCGAGACGTGCAACAAGACCAGGGTACTTGCCTAGGGAGCAGCAAGAACTTAACTTAACATCAGGCTCTGCTCAAACCCTACACCCCAACCTGAGTAGTCCGTTCTGCCACCGCTGGTCTCCTGGCCTTCCTATCCCTACGGGAGGGGAGCTCCCACTCAGCCCAGTCCAAGGTCTTCTCTGTCCTGGCACCCCAATGGGAGGGAAGCTCCCGCTCAGCCCAGTCCAAGCTCTTCTCTGTCCTGGCACCCCAATGGTGGAACCAGCTTCCCCCTGAAGCTAGGACAGCAGAGTCCCTGCCCATCTTCCGAAAACATCTGAAACCTCTTCAAAGAGTATTTTAAATAATCCCTTAGCACCCCCCCCCCCTTGCAGCCTCTCTTCACCCTCACAAAAAAATTGCCTTTCGTGAACTAACACTCGCACTTGACTCTTTTCCTTCTTACTAGCTCTGACTTTGCTAATAGCTACTTTATTGAGAAAATATTTACTTACTGTTACTAGTTGTCCCACCTAGCTATCTTAAGATGAATGCACTAACTGTTAGTCGCTCTGGATAAGAGTGTCTGCTAAATGACTAAAATGCAAATGTGCAGTCTCCACTCCGTAACGATAGGAATCCCTCCAAGGAGTCAACACCCGTAGGCACGACGTGGAAAATGTGTCCAGACACGTAGGATTCCCCCAGCGCTGAAAGAGTGTGCAAAGCTGTCATCAAGGGCAAAGGGTGGCTACAATGTAGAAAATAGTAAAAATATAGAAACATCTTTGAATGAGTAGGTGTGTCCAAACTTTTGACTGATACTGTATAGAGAGGACTACTTTTGACCAGGGCCCTATGGTCGCTAGGTAGTATACTATATAGGGAATAGGCTGCCAATTGGGATGCTGCTGGCTGGTTGCTAGGGGCAGAAAGCAGCTGGCGCATTAAGGAACTGATATAGCTAGTGTTATTGCCTCCAGCCATCATGGATGACAAAACGTTAATTGGATATTAAACGGATATAGCTAGTGTTGTTGCCTTCAGCCATCATGGACGACGAAACAGTAATTAGATATTAAACGGATATAGTTAGTGTTGTTGCCTCCAGCCATCATTTACGACGAAACAGTAATTAGATATTAAACTGATATAGCTAGTGTTGTTGCCTCCAGCCATCATGGACAACAAAACAGTAATTACATATTAAACGGATATAGCTAGTGTTGTTGCCTCCAGCCATCATGGACAACAAAACAGTTATTAGATATTAAATGGATATAGCTAGTGTTGTTGCCTCCAGCCATCATGGACAACGAATTGTTAATTGGATATTAAACGGATATAGCTAGTGATGTTGCCTCCAGCCATCATTTACGACAAAACAGTAATTAGATATTAAACTGATATAGCTAGTGTTGTTGCCTCCAGCCATCATGGACGACGAAACGTTAATTGGATATTAAACGGATATAGTTAGTGTTGTTGCCTCCAGCCATCATTTACGACAAAACAGTAATTAGATATTGAACGGACATAGCTAGTGTTGTTGCCTCCAGCCATCATTTACAACAAAACAGTAATTAGATATTAAACTAATATAGCTAGTGTTGTTGCCTCCAGCCATCATGGATGACAAAACAGTAATTAGATATTAAACTGATATAGCTAGTGTTATTGCCTCCAGCCATCATTAACGACAAAACAGTAATTAGATATTAAACTAATATAGCTAGTGTTGTTGCCTCCAGCCATCATGGACGACAAAACAGTAATTAGATATTAAACTGATATAGCTAGTGTTGTTGCCTCCAGCCATCATGGAAGACGAAACGTTAATTAGATATTAAACTGATATAGCTAGTGTTATTGCCTCCAGCCATCATGGACGACGAAACAGTAATTAGATATTAAACTGATATAGCTAGTGTTGTTGCCTCCAGCCATCATGGACGACGAAACGTTAATTGGATATTAAACGGATATAGTTAGTGTTGTTGCCTCCAGCCATCATTTACGACAAAACAGTAATTAGATATTGAACGGACATAGCTAGTGTTGTTGCCTCCAGCCATCATTTACAACAAAACAGTAATTAGATATTAAACTAATATAGCTAGTGTTGTTGCCTCCAGCCATCATGGATGACAAAACAGTAATTAGATATTAAACTGATATAGCTAGTGTTATTGCCTCCAGCCATCATTAACGACAAAACAGTAATTAGATATTAAACTAATATAGCTAGTGTTGTTGCCTCCAGCCATCATGGACGACAAAACAGTAATTAGATATTAAACTGATATAGCTAGTGTTGTTGCCTCCAGCCATCATGGAAGACGAAACGTTAATTAGATATTAAACTGATATAGCTAGTGTTATTGCCTCCAGCCATCATGGACGACGAAACAGTAATTAGATATTAAACTGATATAGCTAGTGTTGTTGCCTCCAGCCATCATGGACGACGAAACGTTAATTAGATATTAAACTGATATAGCTAGTGTTGTTGCCTCCAGCCATCATTTACGACAAAACAGTAATTAGATATTAAACTGATATAGCTAGTGTTGTTGCCTCCAGCCATCATGGACGACGAAAGAGTAATTAGATATTAAACTGATATAGCTAGTGTTGTTGCCTCCAGCCATCATGGACAACAAAACAGTAATTACATATTAAACGGATATAGCTAGTGTTGTTGCCTCCAGCCATCATTTACGACAAAACAGTAATTAGATATTAAACGGATATAGCTAGTGTTGTTGCCTCCAGCCATCATGGACAACGAATTGTTAATTGGATATTAAACGGATATAGCTAGTGATGTTGCCTCCAGCCATCATTTACGAAAAAACAGTAATTAGATATTAAACTGATATAGCTAGTGTTGTTGCCTCCAACCTTCATGGATGACGAAACGTTAATTGGATATTAAACGGATATAGCTAGTGTTGTTGCCTCCAGCCATCATTTACGACAAAACAGTAATTAGATATTAAACTGATATAGCTAGTGTTGTTGCCTCCAGCCATCATGGACGACGAAACGATAATTGGATATTAAACGGATATAGCTAGTGTTGTTGCCTCCAGCCATCATTTACGAAAAAACAGTCATTAGATATTAAACTGATATAGCTAGTGTTGTTGCCTCCAGCCATCATGGACGACGAAACGTTAATTGGATATTAAACGGATATAGCTAGTGTTGTTGCCTCCAGCCATCATTTACGACAAAACAGTAATTAGATATTAAACGGACATAGCTAGTGTTGTTGCCTCCAGCCATCATTTACAACAAAACAGTAATTAGATATTAAACTAATATAGCTAGTGTTGTTGCCTCCAGCCATCATGGATGACAAATCAGTAATTAGATATTAAACTGATATAGCTAGTGTTATTGCCTCCAGCCATCATTTACAACAAAACAGTATTTAGATATTAAACTAATATAGCTAGTGTTGTTGCCTCCAGCCATCATGGACGACAAAACAGTAATTAGATATTAAACTGATATAGCTAGTGTTGTTGCCTCCAGCCATCATGGACGACGAAACGTTAATTAGATATTAAACTGATATAGCTAGTGTTGTTGCCTCCAGCCATCATTTACGACAAAACAGTAATTAGATATTAAACTGATATAGCTAGTGTTGTTGCCTCCAGCCATCATGGATGACAAAACAGTAATTAGATATTAAACTGATATAGCTAGTGTTGTTGCCTCCAGCCATCATGGACGACAAAACAGTAATTAGATATTAAACTGATATAGCTAGTGTTGTTGCCTCCAGCCATCATGGACGACGAAACAGTAATTAGATATTAAACTGATATAGCTAGTGTTGTTGCCTCCAGCCATCATGGACGACAAAACGTTAATTGGACATTAAACTGATATAGCTAGTGTTGTTGCATCCAGCCATCATGGACGACGAAACAGTAATTAGATATTAAACGGATATAGCTAGTGTTGTTGCCTCCAGCCATCATGGACGACAAAACGTTAATTGGACATTAAACTGATATAGCTATTGTTTGTGTGTGGAGGGGGGGGGGGGGGGGGGGGGGTCGCCGTGTGGGGGGGGGGGGGGGTTATATGTGTGTATGGGGGGGTCTCGTTGTCGGGGGGTCTCGGTGTTGGGTGGGGGGGGGGGGTCTGTGTGAGGGGGATGTGTGTGTATTTGCGTGCCTGTGGATGTAACTCACTGCTACAAAAGCATTAAGAAACACATTCTATGAGTGTATTCTTCCATTCCAGAGTCGAATATCAAACCATATGTATTGTTGGTCATAATACAACTCTACAACTCCCATACCATTTACTAGCTCTTTCAAATTACATCAGGTAAATGAAACGCAACTCAAATCCCCCATCCCTCCAAAACATATCCTAGAATGAAACAACATTGCAGATATACTGTATATTGAACTGCGAACAAACACAGAGAGCGTAGCACCACATCAGGCCCAGAATAGGAGTACAAAACATTGTGCTCCAAGACAATGCTGTCTAATGCCTGGCTGTTCTTCTAATCAGTGTAGCTACAGTGGGGAGAACAAGTATTTGATACACTGCCGATTTTGCAGGTTTTCCTACTTACAAAGCATGTAGAGTTCTGTAATTTTTTATCATAGGTACACTTCAAATGTGAGAGACGGAATCTAAAACAAAAATCCAGAAATTCACATTGTATGATTTTTAAGTAATGAATTTGCATTTTAATGCATGACATAAGTATTTGATACATCAGAAAAGCAGAACTTAATATTTGGTACAGAAGTCTTTGTTTGCAATTACAGAGATCATACGTTTCCTGTAGGTCTTGACCAGGTTTGCAGACACTGCAGCAGGGATTTTGGCCCACTCCTCCATACAGACCTTCTCTAGATCCTTCAGGTTTCTGGGCTGTCGCTGGGCAATACGGACTTTCAGCTCCCTCCAAAGATTTTCTATTGGGTTCAGGTCTGGAGACTGGCTAGGCCACTCCAGGACCTTGAGATGCTTCTTACGGAGCCACTCCTTAGTTGCCCTGGCTGTGTGTTTCGGGTCGTTGTCATGCTGGAAGACCCAGCCACGACCCATCTTCAATGCTCTTACTGAGGGAAGGAGGTTGTTGGCCAAGATCTCGCGATACATGGCCCCATCCATCCTCCCCTCAATACGGTGCAGTTGTCCTGTCCCCTTTGCAAAAAGCATCCCCAAAGAATTATGTTTCCACCTCCATTCTTCACGGTTGGGATGGTGTTCTTGGGGTTGTACTCATCCTTCTTCTTCCTCCAAACACGACGAGTGGTGTTTAGACCAAAAAGCTCTATTTTTGTCTCATCAGACCACATGACCTTCTCCCATTCCTCCTCTGGATCATCCAGATGGTCATTGGCAAACTTCAGATGGGCCTGGACATGCGCTGGCTTGAGCAGGAGGACCTTGCGTGCGCTGCAGGATTGTAATCCATGACGGCGTAGTGTGTTACTAATGGTTTTCTTTGAGACTGTGGTCCCAGCTCTCTTCAGGTCATTGACCATGTCCTGCCATGTAGTTCTGGGCTGATCCCTCACCTTCCTCATGATCATTGATGCCCCACGAGGTGAGATCTTGCATGGAGCCCCAGACCGAGGGTGATTGACCGTCATCTTGAACTTCTTCCATTTTCTAATAATTGCGCCAACAGTTGTTGCCTTCTCACCAAGCTGCTTGCCTATTGTCCTGTAGCCCATCCCAGCCTTGTGCAGGTCTACAATTTTATCCCTGATGTCCTTACACAGCTCTCTGGTCTTGGCCATTGTGGAGAGGTTGGAGTCTGTTTGATTGAGTGTGTGGACATGTCACACCCTGGCTCTGGGGACTCTAATATATTGAGCCAGGGTGTGTAAAGTCTATGTGTTGTGTTCTATGTTCACAGTCTAGTTCTTGTATTTCTATGTTGGCCAGAGTGGTTCGGGTTCGCTGATTGGGAACCATATTTAAACAGTCTGTTTTCCCATAGTGTTGTGGGATCTTGTTCCGTTTGGTTTGTTCCGTGTTCGTTGTATTTTGTAGCCAAGGACTTCACGTGTCGTTATCGTTTGTTGTTTTGTTCTTGTTATCACTATTGATAATAAAATATGTTCGCTCATCACGCTGCGCCTTGGTCCACTCCGTTCAACGATCGTGACAGAAGATCCCACCACACCAGGACAAAGCAGCGTGTCCAGGAACACACGCAGGAGGTAACTCTAGTGGATGTCCTCCTCGGTTGGGGGCAGATTACGGAGGAGGAGGCCGTCCGGTACCGGAAGGCTATGAAGGGGGAGACCCAGGCAGGAGAGGAGAAGCGGCGTCAACCGGGCCGTGGTCGGACAGGCGAGAGGCACCCCCAATAATTTTTTAGGGGGGGGCACACGGCATGGGCGACGGGGCAGCAGGAGGCTGCCACAGGTTGTATTGGGAGATTAGGAGAGGAGGCCACCGGGTTTGGGGGGCCAGAAGGCAGGTTGGCGGAGCCTGGATGGAGAGCAGAGCCAACTCCCCGTACTCAGGCATGGCTGCATGAGACTGGGCAGGTTCCGGGGTATGCGGAGCTGCGTACTGTGCCACGAGTGGTCCGGCATAGTCCGGTA
Source organism: Coregonus lavaretus (assembly GCF_964263955.1). Classification (NCBI taxonomy): domain Eukaryota; kingdom Metazoa; phylum Chordata; class Actinopteri; order Salmoniformes; family Salmonidae; genus Coregonus; species Coregonus lavaretus. Next base: position 44,013 of record NW_028160571.1, on the reverse strand, counting down.
TGTCCTGTGCGAGCACCCCGCACGTGTCGTGCGAAGGTGGGCATGCAGCCAGGACGGAGTGTGCCAGCTCAGCGCTCGTGGCCTCCAGTGCCTCTCCTCGGTCCCGGATATCCTGCGCCAGTGTCACGTGCTGTTATGCCAGTACGGGTACACAGCCCTGCACGTCCTGTGCTGATGCCTCACACAGAGTGTGTGAAGGTAGGCATTCAGCCAGGACGGGTTGTGGCAGCTCTTCACTCCAGGTCTCCTATCCGTCTCCACAGCCCGGCCCGGCCTGTTCCTGCTCCTCGCACCAAGCCTACGGTGCGCGTCGCCAGCCCGGCCCGGCCTGTTCCTGCCCCTCGCACCACGCCTACGGTGCGCGTCGCCAGCCCGGCCCGGCCTGTTCCTGCCCTTCGCACCAAGCCTACGGTGCGCGTCGCCAGCCCGGCCCGGCCTGTGCCTGCTCCTCGCACCAAGCCTACGGTGTGCGTCGCCAGCCCGGCCCGGCCTGTTCCTGCCCCTCGCACCAAGCCAATGGTGCGCGTCGCCAGCCCGGCCCGGCCTGTTCCTGCTCCACGCACCAAGCCAGGGGTGCGCATCGTCAGCCCGGTCCGGCCCGTTGCTGCTCCACGCACCAAGCCAGGGGTGCGCATCGTCAGCCCGGTCCGGCCCGTTCCTGCTCCACGCACCAAGCCAGGGGTGCGCGTCGTCAGTCCGGCACAACCCGTGCCTGGGTCACCGGTGCCTGGTCAGGTACCGGTCAGCTGCTCCACACCGGAGCCTAAGCAATCCGCTCCTACGATGTCCAGTCCAGCTCCAGCCAGCGGGCCAGACCGGACCAGGGGCGCTTCGGGGGGATGGTTGAAGGGTGGTGGTCAAGCCCGGAGCCGGAACCGCCTCCGAGGAGGAATGCCCACCCAGCCCTCCCCTGTTTGGTTTATGTTGAGGCGCGGTCGCGGTCCGCGCCTTCGGGGGGGGGGGGTACTGTCACACCCTGGCTCTGGGGACTCTAATATGTTGAGCCAGGGTGTGTAAAGTCTATGTGTTTTGTTCTATGTTCACAGTCTAGTTCTTGTATTTCTATGTTGGCCAGAGTGGTTCCCAATCAGAGGCAACGAGTGTCAGCTGTTGCTGGTTGTCTCTGATTGGGAACCATATTTAAACAGTCTGTTTTCCCATAGTGTTGTGGGATCTTGTTCCGTTTGGTTTGATCCGTGTTGGTTGTATTTTGTAGCCAAGGACTTCACGTGTCGTTATCGTTTGTTGTTTTGTTCTTGTTATCACTATTGATAATAAAATATGTTCGCTCATCACGCTGCGCCTTGGTCCACTCCGTTCAATGATCGTGACAGGACAGGTGTCTTTTATACAGGTAACGAGTTCAAACAGGTGCAGTTAATACAGGTAATGTGTGGAGAACAGGAGGGCTTCTTAAAGAAAAACTAACAGGTCTGTGAGAGACGAAATTCATACTGGTTGGTAGGTGATCAAATACTTATGTCATGCAATAAAATGCCAATTAATTACTTAAAAATCATACAATGTGATTTTCTGGATTTTTGTCTCTCACAGTTGAAGTGTACCTATGATATAAATTACAGACCTCTACATGCGTTGTAAGTAGGAAAACCTGCAAAATCGGCAGTGTATCAAATACTTGTTCTCCCCACTGTATATGAAAGGCTAGCAGAGCAGAGTAGAGGAGGGTAGAGGAGGGTAGAGGAGAGGAGAGGAGGGTAGAGGAGGGTAGAGGAGAGGAGAGGAGGGTAGAGGAGGGTAGAGGAGGGTAGAGGAAGGTAGAGGAGAGGAGAGGAGGGTAGAGGAAGGTAGAGGTGGGTAGAGGAAGGTAGAGGAGGGTAGAGGAAGGTAGAGGAGGTTAGAGGAGGGTAGAGGAAGGTAGAGGAGGGTAGAGGAGGGTAGAGGAGGGTAGAGGAGGGTAGAGGAGAGGAGAGGAGGGTAGAGGAGGGTTGAGGAGGGTAGAGGAGGGTAGAGGAGGGTAGAGGAAGGTAGAGGAGGTTAGAGGAGGGTAGAGGAAGGTAGAGGAGAGGAGAGGAGGGTAGAGGAGGGTAGAGGAGGGTAGAGGAAGGTAGAGGAGGGTAGAGGAGGGTAGAGGAAGGTAGAGGAGGGTAGAGGATGGTAGAGGAAGGTAGAGGAGAGGAGAGGAGGGTAGAGGAGGGTAGAGGAGGGTAGAGGAAGGTAGAGGAGGGTAGAGGAGGGTAGAGGAAGGTAGAGGAAGGTAGAGGAGGGTAGAGGAGGGTAGAGGCGGGTAGAGGAGAGGAGAGGAGAGGAGAGGAGAGGAGAGGAGAGGAGAGGAGAGGAGAGGAGAGGAGAGGAGAGGAGAGGAGAGGAGAGGAGAGGAGAGGAGAGGAGAGGAGAGGGGGGTAGAGGAGGGTAGAGGAGGGTAGAGGAGGTTAGAGGAGGGTAGAGGAGGGTAGAGGAGAGGGGAGGAGGGTAGAGGAAGGTAGAGGAAGGTAGAGGAGAGGAGAGGAGGGTAGAGGAAGGTAGAGGAAGATAGAAGAGGGTAGAGGAGGGTAGAGGAAGGTAGAGGAAGGTAGAGGAGGGTAGAGGAGGGTAGAGGAGGGTAGAGGAGGGTAGAGGAGAGGAGAGGAGAGGAGGGTAGAGGAGGGTAGAGGAGGGTAGAGGAGGTTAGAGGAGGGTAGAGGAGGGTAGAGGAGAGGAGAGGAGGGTAGAGGAAGGTAGAGGAAGGTAGAGGAGGGTAGAGGAGGGTAGAGGAGGGTAGAGGAGGTTAGAGGAAGGTAGAGGAGGGTAGAGGAGGGTAGAGGAGGGTAGAGGAAGGTAGAGGAGAGGAGAGGAGGGTAGAGGAGGGTAGAGGAGGGTAGAGGAAGGTAGAGGAGAGGAGAGGAGAGGGGAGGGGAGGGGAGGGGAGGGGAGGGGAGGGGAGGGGAGGGTAGAGGAAGGTAGAGGAGAGGAGAGGAGGGTAGAGGAGGGTAGAGGAGGGTAGAGGAGGATAGAGGAAGGTAGAGGAAGGTAGAGGAAGGTAGAGGAGGGTAGAGGAAGGTAGAGGAAGGTAGAGGAGGGTAGAGGAGGGTAGAGGAAGGTAGAGGAGGGTAGAGGAGGGTAGAGGAAGGTAGAGGAGGGTAGAGGAGGGTAGAGGAGGGTAGAGGAGAGGAGAGGAGTGTAGAGGAAGGTAGAGGAGGGTAGAGGAGGGTAGAGGAGGGTAGAGGAAGGTACAGGAGGGTAGAGGAGGGTAGAGGAAGGTAGAGGAGGTTAGAGGAGGGTAGAGGAAGGTAGAGGAGGGTAGAGGAGGGTAGAGGAGGGTAGAGGAAGGTAGAGGATGGTAGAGGAGGGTAGAGCAGAGGAGAGGTGGGTAGAGGAGGGTAGAAGGGGGTAGAGGAGGGTAGAGGAGGGTAGAGGAAGGTAGAGGAGGGTAGAGGAGGGTAGAGGAGGGTAGAGGAGGGTAGAGGTGGGAAGAGGAGGGTAGAGGAAGATAGAGGAGGGTAGAGGAAGGTAGAGGAGGGTAGAGGAGAGTTGAAGAGGGTAGAGGAAGGTAGAGGAGGGTAGAGGAAGGTAGAGGAGGGTAGAGGAAGGTTGAGGAGGGTAGAGGAAGGTAGAGGAGAGGAGAGGAGGGTAGAGGAAGGTAGAGGAGGGTAGAGGAGAGGAGGGTAGAGGAGGGTAGAGGAGAGGAGGGTAGAGGAAGGTAGAGGAGAGGAGAGGAGGGTAGAGGAGGGTAGAGGAAGGTAGAGGAAGGTTGAGGAGGGTAGAGGAAGGTAGAGGAGAGGAGAGGAGGGTAGAGGAAGGTAGAGGAGGGTAGAGGAGAGGAGGGTAGAGGAGGGTAGAGGAGGGTAGAGGAAGGTAGAGGAGGGTAGAGGAGGGTAGAGGAGGGTAGAGGAGGGTAGAGGAGAGGAGAGGAGGGTAGAGGAAGGTAGAGGAGAGGAGGGTAGAGGAGGGTAGAGGAGAGGAGAGGAGAGGAGAGGAGAGGAGGGTAGAGGAGGGTAGAGGAGGATAGAGGAAGGTAGAGGAGGGTAGAGGAGGGTAGAGGAGGGTAGAGGAGGGTAGAGGAGAGGAGAGGAGGGTAGAGGAAGGTAGAGGAGAGGAGGGTAGAGGAGGGTAGAGGAGGGTAGAGGAGAGGAGAGGAGGGTAGAGGAAGGTAGAGGAGGGTAGAGGAGAGGAGGGTAGAGGAGGGTAGAGGAGGGTAGAGGAGGGTAGAGGAGGGTAGAGCAGGGTAGAGGAGAGGAGAGGAGGGTAGAGGAAGGTAGAGGAGGGTAGAGGAAGGTAGAGGAGGGTAGAGGAGGGTAGAGGGCAGCGCAGCTAGGTCTGCTCTCTGTTCAGTTCCCCTGCCCTTACATTCACATTTGAGTCATTTAGCAGAAGCACTTATCCAGAGCAATTTACAGCAGTGAGTGTCCATATATATATTTTCATACTTTTTCCCTCTCTTCCTCCTCTTCCATAATGACCATCATCGTACAGTAAAGGACATGACTTGGACTGCAACATATTCCAACATATCCTCCAATTTATTTCCATCCAAGTGCTGAATAATCACAGAAAAATACCAGAGGTTTGAATTGTGCTGATTTCTGGGCTGTATCCCAAATGACACATTTTGTCTATGGAGTGAAAAGATAGTGATCAGGGACCACAGGGCTGTGTAAAAGATAGTGCACTATGTATGGAATGGGGTTCTCATTTGGAACATAGATCAGGTCTCAAGACCTATGGCAGGGAAATGACTGTATTGTGTTGAAAATTGCATTTTGTTGCATACCACCCCTTTTCAATCCAATGGTATCTTGACTCCCTTTGAAGGCGCCGGGGCTGGGGGTTTGCGGCTACAGGAAAATCAGAAAATTGCGGTACTTATCCGTCATTTTCAGCCGAGCTATTTTGATTAAAATTAGATAAAGAGTGTTGTTGCATGTGTCTTGTGTGACTGGGCTGAGTCGTATTTGGTTAGGTACAGTAAAGGTGGATCAGAGGATCAGTCGATATAATTACGCAGTTTGTTTTGTGTTTTTCCCTGTCATGTTGTCCATGTTATTCATCAGCTTATCAATGTTTCCAGTAATACACTCGCAAAATACTGAAGCAGCCACTCAAACAATACAAATGTATAAGCAGTAGCACACAGACTGCAATGCTTTGACATCGTTTTGATTGTTTTTTGGATGCACTAATACAGACCAAATACATACAGAATATAAAGATATACTATAGTCAGGTCCAAAATTATTGGATCCCTTGAAAAATACTCTAAAAGAAATAATACAAATACTGATCTATATTGTATTGTAAAAAAATAATAATTGACAATTCTATTTTATACTAATACAATTGCTCAAAGAATTAGATTTTATTTAATAGAGGTCAAAATGATTGGCACTCGTTTTCAACACCTTTCAATACCTCATCTGTGTGTGGCCAAAGAGCTCTATTTTCATGTCATCCAACAATTGTAAACGCCTGGGGCCTCATTTATCAATATTGCATAGAAAACTATTCTAAAATACTACTTACGAACGGAACTTACAATGTTGGTACGCATAGAAAAAGTGTGATTTGTCAAACAAATCCTACGAGCGTCATACGCACACCGGTAGGAGTTAACCATTGATGAATATCAATTGTTCTCAACCTCAGTGCTCGTGCACGAACTTGGCTATTTGCATTTAGAAACGCACCTAATTAACCATATAGGGTCAAAATCATCCCTTTAAAGCCAGCGGGGAATATACAACACCGTACCATGAAATACAACGTCGCTACCAAAAATACTAAAGCTAGAGTCAGAGGTTCAGTACAACCAAAAGGTTATATTTGTCTCGCTCAGTTGTGGCTTGACCAGTGAAAAGAAAACCATTTTTTTGTTTTAATAATGGCAAATATACTTCAAATGAGTAGGTTGACACACCAATAAGCTGTCCATCCTCAACAGCTCCCTCCTGTAGGGGGTATAGGCCAACATTGCTGTTCTGCAGAATGAAGGAGTTGTGCGTTCCACCTGGCCACCCCGTGCCACTGCCATATTCAGCAGTTTATTTTGCACATCACATAACCTATCACCTGCACATGAAGTGAGTGGAAGCCTTTTCTGTTCACGTAGTTGAACCACTATAGTTTTCGGATGGTGCTTCTATGGCGATGTGGGTGCCGTCTGCTGCTCCATTCATATTTGGGAACCCTGATGACCTCTATTGACCTCAACCTGTTGTGTGATGGTGTATAGAGTTCCCGCGGGTGATTTTATTTGGCACTAAAACATTTTTTTTTTTGATACTTTGGTAGTTGACAAACTACCACAAAAGTGTCTTTTGAAAACAGCAATCCAGAGACTCCTACGAGGTTTTAGTTTTTTTTCCCCCAGTGCCCAAAGACAAGGGATCGTCAGAAAACTGGTTCTTCGTATCCGCCAGTTTGTCAATACTGCCATGAGAAAGGAAACATTGGCCATGTCCGAATACCCACCTGTGTCCTAAATAGTAGGCCACTTGAGAATGCGAAAAAATTAAGTTTGATAGTATGCGACATTTTGAAAAATGTAGTATACTTAAAATGCCCAGATGACATACTCATTTTGGCTTTGACAACAGCTGATCAATTAGATATGGGGATGTGCTACTGAAATCAACGAATAGCTGGAAACTTTACTCATTTCAGCTTGTAGAATTCAATGCACACTTTCCCACAATGCATTGGAAGAGGTGGGGCTGCGAGTGGTAGGCCCTAGTTACATTTACATTATTTAGCAGACACTCTTATCCAGAGCGACTTACAGGAGCAATTAGGGTTAAGTGCCTTGCTCAAGGGCACATCGACAGATGTTTTCACCTAGTCGGCTCGGGGATTAGAACCAGCGACCTTTCGGTTACTGGCACGACGCTCTTAACCACTACGCTACCTGTTCTCTTCAAGTTCTCTTCAAATAGCCAAACAACGAAACTAGGCTACTTAATTGGGAAGACGCTGAATAGCGATGCTTCTGTGGTGGCGCTCAAATGTAGGGTAAGTATTTGTTCTCCTTAAAATGATCTACATCTTTGAAAGCCACGTTTTTTTTGTTTGTTTGTTTGTTTTTTACCCAAAGTTGATTTCTGTTTTCTCATTGAAAAGTGTTTTTTCGTTCTCTTGGTCTTTGTCAGAGCTTTTAAACTATTACTGAACAAAAATATGAACACAACATGCAACAATTTCAAAGATTTTACTGAGTTACAGTTCATATAAGGAAATCAGTCAATTGAAACAAATTCACTAGGTCCTAATCAATGAATTTGTCTATGAATTTATCTTGGCAAAGGAGAAATGCTCACTAACAGGGATGGAAATAAATAGTGCTCCAAATTTGAGAGAATAAGCTTTTTGTATATATGGAACATTTCTGGGATATTTTATTTCAGCTCATGAAACATGGGACCAACACTTTACATGCTGCGTTTATATATTTTTTCGGTGTATATTGTGAATCTTTCAATAACAAGGTGAAATAAGTTAGCAGGTCCTTGAACTGATAGGCAGGGAAGATGCCACATGGAACGTAGGTGAAGTGGTAAGGTGTGTTTGGGGTGAGACAGAGGGCAGACGTCCTCACCTGTGACAAACACACACACACACCACACACACAAATACACACATCTACCCCTTCTGCCACCCCCCATGCTACACACACACACACACACACACACACACACACACACACACACACACACACACACACACACATACACACACAAACATGAATCATCCTCAGGCTCCCTCTGTCTATAAACATCATTAATCTCCAACCTCTCCTCAGGCTCCCTCTGTCTATAAACATCATTAATCTCCAACCTCTCCTCAGGCTCCCTCTGTCTATAAACATCATTAATCCCTTATCTCCAACCTCTCCTCAGGCTCCCTCTGTCTATAAACATCATTAATCCCTTATCTCCAACCTCTCCTCAGGCTCCCTCTGTCTATAAACATCATTAATCCCTTATCTCCAACCTCTCCTCAGGCTCCCTCTGTCTATAAACATCATTAATCCCTTATCTCCAACCTCTCCTCAGGCTCCCTCTGTCTATAAACATCATTAATCCCTTATCTCCAACCTCTCCTCAGGCTCCCTCTGTCTATAAACATCATTAATCCCTTATCTCCAACCTCTCCCCAGGCTCCTCTTACATGTTACGTTCATATTTTTGTTCAGTTTAAATAGTAAACGATATTTTCTGAATGTGTCGGTACCAGGCACCTGGGACTCAGTGTTTGGGTTTATTGATGTCATGTTAATCAGGCCTTTTGATTTTGAACATATGGATTTTGTTTTTTGCTAGGCTACCTATTTCATTTATGGATCAAACCTTAGCGGTCATTCTGATCTCGTTCCATATAATCAGTGCTTTAGTTTTTTTACGTTGCTGAATTTGTAATGCACCCGACTTGTTCACGTTTTTCTGTGCAAAAGCCTTTTCATTTGAACATTTGAAAAGTTTTGGCTATTTGATATAATTTGTTACAGCACTAGGTTGAACATGGAACCAAATGATCTGTATCTGTCTTCAGTCCTTTTTAAATAGAATAGAATGTCGGTCGGCCGTACCTCAGTAGTCGCAGGATTCTGGAGAGAGAGGGGAGAAAGAGGTCAAAGCGCAGGACTCTACAGGCTGAGTGAATGAGGAGCTTCTTTTCAAAGTGGTTAACAGTCGTCTACAAGGGGGAAAGGGGGTGGAGGATTAAGAAGGGACTTTCCTAGGGTTAGAGGCAGAAGCTTGAAATTAAGTGATATAAAGTGGCTTTAGCAGCGGATATAGAAGAGAAGGTAGAGAGGAGGGAGTGGAAGGATGATAGATCCTCTGGAAGTTTAGTTTTCCTCCATTTTCGCTTTAGCTGCCTGCAGCCTTGTTCTGCTCGCAAGAGTCATTCAGTCACAGAGCAGGAGGGGAGGGCCGAGCCGGCCAGGAGGAAAGGGCATAGGTGGTAGGCCACACAGTCAAACAGAACGGGACCGGCGAGTGCTGAAGCGCGTAGCGTGTAAAAAATGTCTGTCCTCGGTTGCAACATTCGTGCGGCTCCAGATAGCGACCGGCAGCAGGTGTTTGTATTTTTGTTACACATTCTGTAACTATATTGTTTGTAAAGTCCCAAGTGAGTCTGTTTTGTCCTGTTAGATGTGGCAAATGTCCTAGAAGTTTTTTATGAGATCATTCGTAAAATGGAGATACTTTTTTCACTCGTTTGGTGGATTATACTGAATCTCGCTATGGGCCTTCATGAACTCTGCCACACAGACAAACATAAAACAATACTGCTACAAAGGGATCCCTTAACAAGTCTGTGGACTCTCTTCTGAAACACATGGAAGTGTTGGCAACCGATGAATGGAGGAGGAGAGGTGGTGTTCGATTACGGATTAAGCATCAGCAGCAGGCTAACCACATCCCTTTCCCTTCTATAATCCTGGCGAACGTGCAATCCTTGAGGAATAAAACAGATGAGTTGCAGGTAAAAGTCAATCATCTTCACGAGCACGGAGACACCTGTTTTATGGTTTTTACTGACTGACTCAGACATGGACTCGTCTTCGAAAGATAAACTGATTTGGGGTGTCCGTTCCGACTGGACCAGGACAGCGGTTCGACTGGGAAATCACAGGGGGGCGGAGTCCGCTTGTACATCAATCACAGATGGTGCATTAATGTAACTGTCCGTGAGTGACTATGTCTACCTGATATTGAACTTCTGTCAGTGACGGTAAGACCTTTCTACCTCCCAAGAGAGTTTCCCCAAATATATTTTATCACGTCGTGAAGACTGCTGCTGATCTTATTTATACTGTGATATTATATATTATATAGTATATATGTATATTATATATATATGTATATATATTATATAAGTATATATGTATATTATCTGCGTCTCCCAATATTATGTTAGAAGATTTTAACCACTGTAACATGAAGAAAACTCAGAATAACATCTATCAATATGTCACCTGCCCAACACGCCTCAACAAGGCCCTGGACCTACAGTGCCTTGCGAAAGTATTCACCCCCCCTTGGCATTTTTCCTATTTTGTTGCCTTACAACCTGGAATTAAAATTGATTTTTTGGGGGGGGTTTGTATACTTTGATTTACACAACATGCCTACCACTTTGAAGATTAAAAAAATAATCTTTGTCAAACAAACAAGAAATAAGACAAAAAAACACAGGTGTATATATACTGAGATCATGTGACAGATCATGTGACACTTAGATTGCACACAGGTGGACTTTATTTAACTAATTTTGTGACTTCTGAAGGTAATTGGTTGCAACAGATCTTATTTAGGGGCTTCATTGCAAAGGGTGTGAATACATATGCACGCACCACTTTTCCGTTATTTATTCTTTAGAATTTTTGTAAACAAAGTTTTTTTTTTTCATTTCACTTCACCAATTTGGACTATTTTGTGTACGTCCATTACATGAAATCCAAATAAAAATCTATTTAAATTACAGGTTGTAATGCAAAAAAATAGGAAAAACGCCAAGGGGGATGAATACTTTAGCAAGGCACTATATGTTATGGCTCCATCAGAGGGGCCTACAAGTCTATAGCGAGAGCCCCGCTCAGCTCATCTGACCCACAACACAGTGCATCTTCTGCCTCTCTACAGGACTGTGCTGAAAGAAGGAGAAAGCGCAAAAGCGGGAAGTGAAGGTTTGGACCAATGATAGCAATCTGGCGTTGCAGGGCTGTTTTGACTGCACAGATTGGGCTGTGTTTCAAGACTCTAGCGACAATATAGATGAACTCACTGATGTGGTGTGCAGTTATACCTCATACAGTGATCCCTAGCAAAAATGTAACTATTTATCCCAACAACAAGCCTTGGGTTATAAAGTCATTGAAGGGCTTATTGTGTAAAAATAATACTGCTTTATGAGGGCAATGTGACTGCTAAAAGGAAATCTAGAATTGAAGTGAGATCTGAAATCAAGAAGGCCAAACTGAAATATAATGTCACGTTCGTTCATAGACGGGACGGACCAAGGCGCAGCGTGATATGCGTACATGTTTATTTTAACTTAATAAACAACACGACAAAACAACAAACTAAATGAAACGGGAAGTCCAAGGTAGAACACAAAACATACCTTACACGGAACAAGATCCCACAACCCACTAGTGCCAATAGGCTGCCTAAGTATGGTCCCCAATCAGAGACAACGAGCGACAGCTGCCTCTGATTGGGAACCACACCGGCCAACATAGATCTAGACATACTAGATCGAAAACATAGAAAATACAACATAGAAAATCACTCCCTGACTCAACAAATAAGAGTCCCTAGAGTCAGGGCGTGACATATAAGGAGAAGATGGAGGGTGAACTCAGTAGCAACAATCTTAGGGCTGCCTTGAATGGAATGGGAACTATGGTTCGGCAACAAGACAAGGGAAACCCTGGAATGGAATGAGAACTATGGTTGGGCAACAAGACAAGGGAAACCCTGGAATGGAATGAGAACTATGGTTGGGCAACAAGACAAGGGTAACAACAATTATAGTTTCTGAGGTGGAAGTTGGGAGAGTATATTTGGGTGTTGTGGGGAGGGAGGCCCCGCTCTCTCCTTTCCCAGATGTTTAGTTCATTTCATTCCGATCTCCTTTGCATTATTGTAGCCATTTTCTGCAGCCTGTCAACTATGCCTCTGTCTATCCCTGTTCTCTCCTCTCCGAACAGGCTATACAAACGCCTCACACCGCGTGGCTGCTGCCTCTCTAACCTGGTGGTCCCTGCACGTACGACCCACGTGGAGTTCCAGGTCTCAGGCAGCCTCTGGAACTGCCGTTCTGCTGCCAACAAGGCAGAGTTCATCTCAGCCTATGCTACCCTCCAGTCCCTCGACTTCTTGGCGCTGACGGAAACATGGATTACCACTGAAAACACTGCTACTCCTACTGCTCTCTCCTCGTCTGACCATGTGTTCTCGCATACCCGAGAGCATCTGGTCAGCGGGGTGGTGGCACAGGAATCCTCATCTCTCCCAAGTGGATATTCTCTATTTTTCCCCTGACCCATCTATCTATCTCCTCATTTGAATTCCATGCTGTCACAGTCACTAGCCCATTTAAGCTTAATATCCTTGTCATTTATCGCCCTCCAGGTTCCCTTGGAGAATTCATCAATGAGCTTGACGCCTTGATAAGTTCCTTTCCTGAGGATGGCTCACCCCTCACAGTTCTGGGTGACTTCAACCTCCCTACGTCTACATTTGACTCATTTCTCTCTGCCTCCTTCTTTCCACTCCTCTCCTCTTTTGACCTCACCCTCTCACCGTCCCCCCCTACTCACAAGGCAGGCAATACGCTTGACCTCATCTTTACTAGATGCTGTTCTTCTACTAATCTCACTGCAACTTACCTCCATGTCTCCGACCACTACTTTGTATCCTTCTCTCTCTCGCTCTCCTCCAACACTACTCACTCTGCCCCTACTCAGATGGTAATGCGCCGTCGCAACCTTCGCTCTCTCTCTCCTGCTACTCTCTCCTCTTCCATCCTATCGTCTCTTCCCTCTGCTCAACCCTTCTCCCTCCAATCTCCTGATTCTGCCTCCTCAACCCTCCTCTCCTCCCTTTCTGCATCCTTTGACTCTCTTTGTCCCCTATCCTCCAGGCCGGTTCGGTCCTCCCCTCCAGCTCCGTGGCTTGATGACTCATTGCGAGCTCACAGAACAGGGCTCCGGGCAGCCGAGCGGAAATGGAGGAAAACTAGACTCCCTGCGGACCTGGCATCTTTTCACTCCCTCCTCTTCCTCCTAATTTTCTTCATCTGTTTCTGCTGCTAAGGCCACTTTCTACCACTCTAAATTCCAAGCATCTACCTCTATCCCTAGGAAGCTCTTTGCCACCTTCTCCTCCCTGCTGAATCCCCCCCCCCCCCCCCCCTCCCTCTCTGTGGATGACTTCGTCAACCATTTTGAAAAGAAGGTTTGACGACATCCGATCCTCGTTTGTTAAGTGAAATGCTGCTGGTCCTGCTCACACTGCCCTACCCTATGCTTTGACTTCTTTCTCCCCTCTCTCCCCTCTCTCTCCAGATACAATCTTGCGACTTGTGACGGCCGGCCGCCCAACAACCTGCCCGCTTGACCCTATCCCCTCCTCTCTTCTCCAGACCATCTCCGGTGACCTTCTCCCTTACCTCACCTCGCTGATCAACTCATCCTTGACCGCTGGCTATGTCCTTTCAGTCTTCAAGAGAGCGAGAGTTGCACCCCTTCTCAAAAAACCAACACTCGATCCCTCTGATGTCAACAACTACAGACCAGTATCCCTTCTTTCTTTTCTCTCCAAAACTATTGAGCGTGCCATCTTTAGCCAACTCTCTTGCTATCTCTCTCAGAATGACCTTCTTGATCCAAACCAGTCAGGTTTCAAGACTGGTCATTCAACTGAGACTGCTCTTCTCGGTGTCACGGAGGCTCTCCGCACTGCTAAAGCTAACTCTCTCTCCTCTGCTCGTGTCCTTCTAGACCTGTCTGCTGCCTTTGATACTGTGAACCATCAGATCCTCCTCTCCACCCTCTCCGAGCTGGGCATCTCCGGCGCGGCTCACTCTTGGATTGCGTCCTACCTGACCGGTCGCTCCTACCAAGTGGCGTGGCGAGAAGCTGTCTCCGCACCACGTGCTCTCACCACTGGTGTCCCCCAGGGCTCAGTTCTAGGCCCTCTCCTATTCTCGCTATACACCAAGTCACTTGGCTCTGTCATATCCTCACATGGCCTCTCCTATCATTGCTACGCAGACGACACACAACTAATCTTCTCCTTTCCCCCTTCTGATAACAAGGTGGCGATTCGCATCTCTGCATGTCTGGCAGACATATCAGTATGGATGACGGATCACCACCTCAAGCTGAACCTTGGCAAGACGGAGCTGCTCTTCCTCCCGGGGATGGACTGCCCGTTCCATGATCTCGCCATCACGGTTGACAACTCCATTTTGTCCTCCTCCCAGAGTGTTAAGAGCCTTGGCGTGACCCTGGACAACACCCTGTCATTCTCCGCTAACATCAAGGCGGTGACCCGATCCTGTAGGTTCATGCTCTACAACATTCGGAGAGTACAACCCTGCCTTACACAGGAAGCGGCACAGGTCCTAATCCAGGCACTTGTCATCTCCCGTCTGGATTACTGCAACTCGCTGTTGGCTGGGCTCCCTGCCTGTGCCATTAAACCCCTACAACTCATCCAGAATGCCGCAGCCCGTCTGGTGTTCAACCTTCCCAAGTTCTCTCACATCACCCCGCTCCTCCGCACACTCCACTGGCTTCCAGTTGAAGCTTGCATCTGCTACAAGACCATGGTGCTTGCCTACGGAGCTGTGAGGGGAACGGCACCTCCGTACCTTCAGGCTCTGATCAGTCCCAATTTGTAAGGCGCTCTGGATAAGAGCGTCTGCTAAATGACATAAATGTAAATGTGTAACAAGGTGATACAGGTTGATGGTTTTAACTCAGATAAAGGACTGGCTGATGAGCTAAATGGTTTTTATCTCAGATTTGACGATCAGAACTTTAGTGGAGAAATTATTGAGATGCGTATGAGGACAATTGCTACTCCCAAGTTGGAATTTAGCATCCAGAGTGTCACCAGCCTATTCAGACAGACCAAAGTTAAAAAGAGCCCAGGACCAGACAACATTTGTGGACAGGTACTTAAGTCATGTTCAGAACAACTCAGTGGCATTTTTCATCACATTTTCATGCTGTCACCCGAGCTGCAGAAGGTGCCTTAACTATGGAAGCACGCTACTGTTGTTCCCCCAAGGTGCTAAATGCCATTAGGCCGGTGGCACTGACATCCTTGGTGATGACATCATTTGAAAAGCTAATCAAGAAGGATGAGAATTCCATGGACCCCTGCAGTTTGCTTACAGGGTCAAACGGAGGGGGGGGGGGGGGGGGGGGGGGGATGGAGGACGCCACTCTAACTCAACTTCCTCTACAAGCACCTGGAGGGAACAAAAACCCATGCGAGGCTTCTGTTCATTGAACTTCTCGTCAGCCTTCAATACTATCCAGCATCACATACTAGCAGAGAAGCCCCTCTCCCACTTCAAGCTGGATGTGAGCATTGTGGGCTGGATAGTGGATTTCCTTACCGACTGGTCTCAACAAGTGCGAATAAATGGCTCCTCCACCGGATCCCCACAGGGTTGCGTACTCTCTACTCTCCTGATTATACTATACACTAATGACTGTTGTAGCGAATATGAAAACAGGCACATCATCAAGTTTGCTGATGTCTAGTGAAACCCAGCCCAGTGACGCGAGCCTAACAGACGAGCTAAATGCCTTTTATGCTCGCTTCGAGGCAAGCAACACTGAAGAATGCATGAGAGCACCAGCTGTTCCGGACGACTGTGTGATCACGCTCTCCGTAGCCGATGTGAGCAAGACCTTTAAACAGGTCAACATTCACAAGGCCGCATGGCCAGATGGACTACCAGGACGTGTACTCCGAGCATGTGCTGACCAACTGGTAAGTATCTTCACTGACATTTTCAACCTCTCCTTATCTGAGTCTGTAATACCAACATGTTTCAAGCAGACCACCATAGTCCCTGTGCCCAAGAATGCGAAGGTAACCTGCCTAAATGACTACCGCCCCGTAGCACTCACGTCGGTAGCCATGAAGTGCTTTGAAAGGCTGGTCATGGCTCACATCAACACCATCATCCAGGAAACCCTAGACCCACTCCAATTCGCATATCGCCCCAACAGATCCACAGATGATGCAATCTCAATCACACTCCACACTGCCCTTTCCCACTTGGACAAAAGGAACACCTATGTGAGAATGTTATTCATTGACTACATCTCAGCGTTCAACACCATAGTGCCCACAAAGCTCAACACTAAGCTAAGGATCCTGGGACTAAACACCTCCCTCTGCAACTGGATCCTGGACTTCCTGATGGGCCGCCCCCAGGTGGTAAGGGTAGGCAACAACACATCTGCCACGCTGATCCTCAACACTGGGGCCCCTCAAGGGTGTCTGCTTAGTCCCCTCCTGTACTCCCTGTTCAAGGACGACTGCGTGGCCAAGCACGACTCCAACACCATCATTAAGGTTGCTGACGACACAACGGTGGTAGATCACAGACAATGATGAGACAGCCTACAGGGAGGAGGTCAGAGATCTGGCCGTGTGGTGCCAGGACAACAACCTCTCCCTCAACATGAGCAAGACAAAGGAGATGATCATGGACTACAGGAAAAGGAGGACCGAACACGCCCCCATTAACATCGACAGGGCTGTAGGGGAGCGTGTCGAGAGTTTCAAGTTCCTTGGTGTCCACATCACCAACATCTCATATCATGGTCCAAACACACCAAGACAGTCGTGAAGAGGGCACAACAACACTTTCCCCCCCTCAGGAGACTAAAAAGATTTGGCATGGGTCCCCAGATCCTCAAAAAGTTCTACAGCTGCACCATCGAGAGCATCCTGTCTGGTTGCATCACCACATGGCATGGCAACTGCTTGTCATCTGACCATAAGGCGCTGCAGAGGGTAGTGCGTATGGCCAGGTACATCACTGGGGCCAAGCTTCCTGCCATCCAGGACCTCTATACCAGGCGGTGTCAGAGGATGGCCCCAAAAATTGTCGAAGACTCCAGCCACCCAAGTCATAGACTGTTCTCTCTGCTACCGCACAGCAAGCGGTACCGGAGCGCCTAGTCTAGGTCCAAAAGGCTCCTTAACAGCTTCTACCCCCAAGCCATAAGACTGCTGAACAAATAATCAAATGGCCACCCAGACTATTTGCATTGACCCTCTGTTTTTACGCTGCTGCTACTCGCTGTTTATTATCTATGCATGGTCACTTTACCCCTACCTACATGTACATATTACCTCCACTAACCGCTGCCCCCGCACTTTGACTCAGTACCGGTACCCCCTGTATATAGCCTCGTTATTGTTATGGAATTGTATTGTGTTACTTTTTATTTTTTACTTTAGTTTATTTAGTAAATATTTTCTTTACTCTATTTCTTGAACTGCATTGTTGGTTAAGGGCTTGTGACAAAATACATTTTGATTTGATTTGATTTGACTATGTCATCGTCAGTAGGATGGGCCTGTGGTAGATGACTTTTGTGTCATGGTGTGAGAACTGCTTCCTCCAACTGAATGTCTACAGATGTGGCCTTGACTTTAGAAGGCAGCCATTGAACCCCACACCCACTGTGGTCATGGGAAATTGCATTGAGCTGGTCAGTACCTACAAGCACCTGAGAACAACAAGTTGACGTTTGAGGATATCACAGATGCAAAAAGGGACAGCAGTGGCTGTTTTGTTGTTGTTGAGATGAACTCTTTTAATGTCAGCATTAATGAATCTGTTATATAATAATTATAATATGTTCTCGATGGTGGCCGGGTTTGGCAAACTTAACACAGGGTCATCGAGGCACAGCGCTCAGTGACGTTCAGAAAGAAAGTGGTGAGGACAGTATCGTTTTAGACTTCCCAAACTCAACAGCAACATATGCAATAACTATTTTATCCCATAAACTTTCTGAAACATCAAATGAAATGGCTATTTACTGTTGCACTTTTTCACAATGATGTTCCCTTTTCTCGATCTCACTGTTTCATGTGTATATCGGTTGTAAAGGTTGTCACTGTTTTTAATGTTTACATTTTTTTTTTTTATTGTTGAACCCTGACTGCATAACAATTATCCCAACTGCATAATGCCAACTGTAAAGTTTGGTAGAGGAGGAATAATGGTCTGTGACTGTTTTTCATGGTTCGGGCTAGGCCCCTTAGTTGCAGTGAAGGGAAATCTTAACGCTACAGCATACAATTACATTCTAGACGGTTCTGTGCTTCTAACTTTGTGGCAACAGTTTGGGGAGGGCCCTTTCCTGTTTCAGCATGACAATGCCCCCGTGCACAAAGCGAGGTCCATACAGAAAAGGTTTGTCGAGATCAGTGTGGAAGAACTTGACTGGCCTGCACAGAGCCCTGACCTCAACCCCATCGAACACCTTTGGGATGAATAGGAACGCCGACTGCGAGCCAGGCCTAATCGCCCAACATCAGTGCCCGACCTCTCTAATGCTCTTGTGGCTGAATGGAAGCAAGTCCCCGCAACAATGTTCCAACATCTAGTGGAAAGCCTTCCCAGAAGAGTAGAGGCTGTTACAGCAGAAAAGGGGGGACCAACTCCATATTAATGCCCGTGATTTTGGAATGAGAAGTTCGACGAGCAGGTGTCCACATACTTTTGGTCATTTACTGTATCTCAATTACTTTCACATACATTCATATAGTGTATATGTGTGAGTGTGTGTATAGAAACGTGTATGTATGTACATGAAGTACAAGTCAAAAGTTTGGACACACCTACTCATTCAAGGGTTTTTCTTAATTTTTACAATTTTCTACATTGTAGAATAATAGTGAAGGCATCCAAAACTATGGAATAACACATATGGAATCATGTAGTAACCAAAAAAGTGTTAAAAAAATCAACAATTTTTTTTTCTTTGAGATTCTTCAAATAGCCACCCTTTGCCTTGATGACAGCTTTGCACACTCTTGGCATTCTCTCAACCAGCTTCATGAGGCAGTCACCTGGAATGCATTTCAATGAACAGGTGTGCCTTCTTACAAGTTAACTTGTGGAATTTATTTTCTTCTTAATGCGTTTGAGCCAATCAGTTGTGTTGTGACAAGGTAGGGGGGGTATTCAGAAGATAGCCCTATTTGGTAAAAGACCAAGTCCATATTATGGCAAGAACAGCTCAAATAAGCAAAGAGAAACGACAGTCCATAATTACTTCAATACATGAAGGTCAGTCAATACGGAACTTTTCAAGAACTCTGAAAGTTTCTTCAAGTGCTGTTTAATAGAGGGGAATCCCAGCTTTCCAATAACGGTGTCAGATTTATTTCTCAACAGTGCCGGTGGAAAGGCGACAAGCCAACGACAATGCGTGTAGCTAAATAGTTAACTAGTGAGATAACTAGCCAAACTAGTCCTATGTAGCTCAATTGGTAGAGAATGGCGCTTGTAACGCCAGGGTAGTGGGTTCGATCCCCGGGACCACCCATACGTAAAAATGTATGCGCACATGACTGTAAGTCGCTTTGGATAAAAGCGTCTGCTAAATGGCATATTATTATATTATAAACTACAAGCTATGTTTTGAATTGGCTATGTAGTTACTCAATCATTATTGTATAGGCTACCTGTTGAAATGTCTCTCTCTCTCTCTCTCTCCTCGGGAAATGGCCCACTCGCACTGGCACACACACAGAGAGATGCCCTGAAGAGTAGGCCTAATTCGGATCATGGCTGATATGTTGATTTTTAAGTGATTGGTAATGTACACTGAACAAAAAAAACAAACATAAACGCAACATGTAAAGTGTTGGTCCCATGTTTCATGAGCTGAAACAAAAGATCCCAGACATTTTGTCATACGCACAAAAAATTAATAAAATAAAAATGAAAGAGTAGCTCAACCTAAATGGTACAACACTATTATTTACAGAGTTGAAATTCACTCACACAGCCAGTTGCCACATAGCAGCTTTTTTCATCATTTGTGTTCATGGTCAAATATTTTCCCCAGTGCCATGGCAGCGTAGATAACTCTTATCTAGCCCAGGTGATATTATCCTATAATGTGGATTACTGTTGCAGGTTTGAGGTGACTGTCTGGGTACCCCTGTTAACAACGACAAGAACCAATAAGGCAGCTCAGTCACACAGTCAGTAAAGGGTTTACTGTAAGTTATCCACAAACACCTAGAAGGGTTTACTGTAAATTATCCACAAACACCTAGAAGGGTTTACTGTAAGCTATCCACAAACCTATGGTGTATGTTATTTTCTTGACGTATAACCGTTTTCAGTAATGACTTTTCCTACTGTACTTGTATTGATAAACATATTGATCTGTGTTTGTAAAATATGTCTTTAATCTTTGAACAAATGCAAAGATATATGCAAATATGTGTAATATATAAAAACATAATGCAATTATATGTTGCCACCATGGCGACCGGGAGACCCCATGGGGCGGCGCACAATTGGCCCAGCGTCGTCCAGGGTAGGGGAGGGAATTGCCGGAAGGGATGTAGCTCAGTTGGTAGGGCATGGTTTTTGCAATGCCAGGGTTGTGGGTTCAATTCCCACGGGGGGGGGGGCAGTATGAAAAAAATAAAATAATGATGTATGCACTCACTAACTGTAAGTCGCTCTGGATAAGAGCGTCTGCTAAATGACTGTAATGTAATGTAAATGTGTAGTTAATCATTACTAGATTACTAAACTAGGCAATACTTCAGAACTTCCTTCGCCTGTTCCAATAAATATGAACCTATATGGTTGACCTGAAGTTGGTACTAAATGCTGGTAAAACCAAGTTCATGTTATTTTCCAAATCATGTAATAATGTAACTGATGATTTGTGCAGAAGTACGTTAGATGGCGGCCCCCATTAATCGTGTCCCCGCCTATAAATATCGGGGCATCTGGATTGACGAAAAGCTGTCTTTTAAAAAGCCTGTTTTAACGAGGTAGTCAAGAAATTAAGAATTAAGTTGGGCTTCTTCTATAGGAATAGGGCTTGCCTTTCATCAACTAGTAGAAAACAGATCATTCCGTCTACATTCATTCCTGTTATAGATTATGGCGATTTTATATACATGAATGCAGCTACAAGTGTTTTGATGCCCTTGGACACGATATATCACAGCGCACTTGGTTTTATAACCATCTGACAGTTGATGCTCACCCCTACGTCCTTTATCATAAAGTTGGTTGGACCTCGCTAAAAAAACACGTACGTCACTTCATTATATCTGTTTTTATTTATAAAGCCTTGCTCAATAAACTACCAATTTACTTAACGTCATTGTTGAAATATAGAAACTCAGATTACAGCACTAGATCACAGGGTTTGTTAATGCTGGAGACTCCACGTGTATCCACAGAGTTTGGGTAAATCTGCCTTTTCCTACCAGGCCCCCCTATCATGTGGAATAATCTCCAAGTAACGTTTCATTTGGATGTGTTGTAGTCTCAGGGTCAGTTTAGGTGAAAGGGATTTTTACATTGATAAATGTGAATGTTTTGTTTGATTGTTTATTGTGTGTATAATATTAGTTATTTATTTAATGTTGTGTTTTAAAGTGTGTATAATTTTATTTTCTTTATTGTTCCCAGGGCACATTTGCAAATGAGACCTAGGTGTCAATGTGTTTTTCCCTGGTTAAATGAAAGTTTTAAAAAAAAAGAAGAAAAAAAAAGAATATGAAACCATGCAGATAGCAACCTAAATATGAACCTATACAGATAGTATAATTTAACAGGGCTCAGAATGGCTGAGGTGGGAGAAGTACAGTACCGGGCAAGTCATTAAATGTTTCTGCCTCCTCCAACTGTCCCTCCAAGTTGGTGAAAGACTGCCCTCTACTGCAGCAAGGACCAGCTGGGCCATAAACTAAACACTAGTCTGAACACAGTTTCAGATTCCAACACCCCTAATGATAGACTAAACTAAATTCTGATCTGAAGACAGTTTTTAGCTGTACCTCTTAATGATAGACTAAACTGAACGCTGATCTGAAGAAAGTTTTTAGCTGTACCTCCTAACTAGGTTTGACTTTTGGATTTGGTAAGATTAACAACGTCACAACAACCCAACATACCACCCTCCCACAAAGCACTGTCAGTAGCCCACTGTTCCATCTAGCCATGCTAACCTAGCCACCTGTCACGTCACACTGCACCATGCTAACCTAGCCACCTGTCACGTCACACTGCACCATGCTAACCTAGCCACCTGTCACGTCACACTGCACCATGCTAACCTAGCCACCTGTCACGTCACACTGCACCATGCTAACCTAGCCATCTGTCACGTCACACTGCACCATGCTAACTTAGCCATCTGTCACGTCACACTGCACCATGCTAACCTAGCCATCTGTCACGTCACACTGCACCATGCTAACCTAGCCATCTGTCACGTCACACTGCACCATGCTAACCTAGCCATCTGTCACGTCACACTGCACCATGCTAACCTAGCCATCTGTCATGTCACACTGCACCATGCTAACCTAGCCATCTGTCACGTCACACTGCACCATGCTAACCTAGCCATCTGTCACGTCACACTGCACCATGCTAACCTAGCCATCTGTCACGTCACACTGCACCATGCTAACCTAGCCATCTGTCACGTCACACTGCACCATGCTAACCTAGCCATCTGTCACGTCACACTGCACCATGCTAACCTAGCCACCTGTCAAGCCACACTGCACTTCTAACCTAGCCATCTGTCACGTCACACTGCACCTTGCTAACCTAGCCACCTGTCAAGCCACACTGCACTTCTAACCTGTCACGTCACACTGCACTATGCTAACCTAGCCACCTGTCACGTTTCTCTGTTTATGTCTCTCTCATTGTCTCTGTCTCTTTCTCTGTCTCTCTCATTGTCTCTGTCTCTCATTGTCTCTGTCTATCTCATTGTCTCTGTCTCTCTCATTGTCTCTGTCTCTCGTTGTCTCTGTCTCTCTCATTGTCTCTGTCTCTCGTTGTCTCTGTCTTTCGTTGTCTCTGTGTCTCTTGTTGTCTCTGTCTCTCTCGTTGTCTCTGTCTCTCGTTGTCTCTGTCTCTCTCATTGTCTCTGTCTCTCGTTGTCTCTGTGTCTCTTGTTGTCTCTGTCTCTCTCATTGTCTCTGTCTTTCGTTGTCTCTGTGTCTCTTGTTGTCTCTGACTCTCTCATTGTCTCTGTCTCTCTCATTGTCTCTGTCTCTCTCATTGTCTCTGACTCTCATTGTCTCTGTCTCTCATTGTCTCTGTGTCTCTTGTTGTCTCTGTCTCTCTCATTGTCTCTGTCTCTCGTTGTCTCTGTCTCTCCCATTGTCTCTGTATCTCATTGTCTCTGTCTCTCTCATTGTCTCTGTCTCTCGTTGTCTCTGTGTCTCTTGTTGTCTCTGTCTCTCTCATTGTCTCTGTCTCTCGTTGTCTCTGTCTCTCCCATTGTCTCTGTATCTCATTGTCTCTGTCTCTTTCTCTGTCTCTCTCATTGTCTCTGTCTCTCGTTGTCTCTGTCTCTCTCATTGTCTCTGTCTCTTGTTGTCTCTGTCTCTCTCATTGTCTCTGTCTCTCGTTGTCTCTGTGTCTCTTGTTGTCTCTGACTCTCTCATTGTCTCTGTCTCTCTCATTGTCTCTGTCTATCTCATTGTCTCTGACTCTCTCATTCTCTCTGACTCTCTCATTAACTCTGATTCTCTCATTGTCTCTGTCTCTCTCATTGTCTCTGAGTCTCTCATTGTCTCTGTCTCTCTTGTCTCTGTCTTTCTCGTTGTCCAACACATCCAAATGAAATGTTACTCTGTCTCTGACTCTCTCATTGTCTCTCTCTCTCTCATTGTCTCTGTTTCTCTCATTGTCTCTGTCTCTCTCATTGTCTCTGACTCTCTCATTAACTCTGTCTCACTCATTGTCTATGCCTCTCTTGTTGTCTCTGTCTCTCTCATTGTCTCTGTCTCTCTCATTGTCTCTGTCTCTCTCATTGTCTCTGACTCTCTCATTGTCTCTGTCTCTGTCTCTGTCTCTGTCTCTGTCTCTGTCTCTCTCATTGTCTCTGTCTCTCTCATTGTCTCTGACTCTCATTGTCTCTGTATCTCTCATTGTCTCTGACTCTCTCATTGTCTCTGTCTCTCTCATTGTCTCTGTCTCTCTCATTGTCTTTGACTCTCTCATTGTCTCTGTCTCTCTCATTGTCTCTGTCTCTCTCATCGTCTCTGACTCTCTCATTGTCTCTGTCTCTCTCTTTGTCTCGGTTCTCTCATTGTCTCTCTCTCATTGTCTCTGTCACTCTCATTGTCTCTGACTCTCTCATTAACTCTGTCTCACTCATTGTCTATGCCTCTCTTGTTGTCTCTGTCTCTCTCGTTGTCTCTGTCTCTCTCATTGTCTCTGTTTCTCTCATTGTCTCTGTCTCTCTCATTGTCTCTGACTCTCTCATTGTCTCTGTCTCTGTCTCTGTTTCTGTCTCTGTCTCTGTCTCTGTCTCTGTCTCTGTCTCTGTCTCTCTCATTTTCTCTGTCTCTCTCATTGTCTCTGACTCTCATTGTCTCTGTCTCTCTCATTGTCTCTGTCTCTCTCATTGTCTCTGACTCTCTCATTGTCTCTGTCTCTCTCATTGTCTCTGACTCTCTCATTTTCTCTGACTCTCTCATTAACTCTGTCTCTCTCATTGTCTCTGTCTCACTTGTTGTCTCTGTCTCTCTCTTTGTCTCGGTCTCTCTCATTGTCTCTCTCTCATTGTCTCTGTCACTCTCATTGTCTATTTCTCTCTCATTGTATCTGTGTCTCTTGTTGTATCTGTCTCTCTCATTGTCTCTGACTCTCTCATATTCTCTGTCTCTCTCATTGTCTCTGACTCTCTCATTAACTCTGACTTTCTCATTGTCTCTGTCTCTCTCATTGTCTCTGTTTCTCTCATTGTCTCTGTCTCTCTCATTGTCTCTGACTCTCTCATTGTCTCTGTCTCTGTCTCTGTCTCTGTCTCTGTCTCTGTCTCTCTCATTGTCTCTTTCTCTCTCATTGTCTCTGACTCTCATTGTCTCTGTCTCTCTCATTGTCTCTGACTCTCTCATTGTCTCTGTCTCTCATTGTCTCTCTCTCATTGTCTCTGTCACTCTCATTGTCTCTGACTCTCTCATTGTCTCTGTCTCTCTCATTGTCTCTGACTCTCTCATTGTCTCTGTCTCTGTCTCTGTCTCCGTCTCTCTCATTGTCTCTGTCTCTCTCATTGTCTCTGTCTCTCTCATCGTCTCTGATTCTCTCATTGTCTCTGTCTCTCTCATTGTCTCTGTCTCTCTCATTGTTATGTCTCTCTCATTGTCTCTGACTCTCTCATTGTCTCTGTCTCTCTCATTGTCTCTGACTCTCTCATTAACTATGTCTCTCTCATTGTCTCTGTCTCACTTGTTGTCTCTGTCTCTCTCTATTTGTCTCGGTCTCTCTCATTGTCTCTCTCTCATTCTCTCTCTCAGGATCTTTTTGTGTTTCTACTCCATCTTTATTAGTGTAGTAGCGCTGGGTGCTCCAGACGAGATCCAAGAGAACACCTGGGCTACGTCCCACATGACACCCTGTTCCCTACATAGTGTGTACTGCTCTTCACCTGTGCCCTCTATAGGGAATAGGGTGCCATTTGGGACACAGATAGACAGTCATTAAACATCCAGGGCTGCTGCTGATGTTTATGCTCAGAGTGACAATGACTTTCTGAGTTATTTTTTATTTGACATCATTTATTTACACTGCTACAGCAAACCTATAACCTTCAATATGTCCAGTCCTGAAACCTATAACCTTCAATATGTCCTGTCCTCAAACCTATAACCTTCAATATGTCCTGTCCTCAAACCTATAACCTTCAATATGTCCAGTCCTCAAACCTATAACCTTCAATATGTCCAGTCCTCAAACCTATAACCTTCAATATGTCCAGTCCTCAAACCTATAACCTTCAATATGTCCAGTCCTCAAACTTATAACCTTCAATATGTCCAGTCCTCAAACCTATAACCTTCAATATGTCCAGTCCTCAAACCTATAACTTACAAAATGTCCAGTCCTCAAAACTTTAACCTTCAATATGTCCAGTCCTCAAACCTATAACCTGCAATATGTCCAGTTCTCAAACTTATAACCTTCAATATGTCCAGTCCTCAAACCTATAACCTTCAATATGTCCAGTCCTCACACCTATAACTTACAATATGTCCAGTCCTCAAACCTATAACCTTCAATATGTCCAGTCCTCAAACCTATAACCTTCAATATGTCCAGTCCTCAAACCTATAACCTTCAATATGTCCAGTCCCCAAACCTAAAATCTACAATATGTCCAGTCCCCAAACCTATAAACTACAATATGTCCAGTCCTCAAACCTATAACCTTCAATATGTCCAGTCCTCAAACCTATAACCTTCAATATGTCCAGTCCTCAAACCTATAACCTTCAATATGTCCAGTCCTCAAACCTATAACCTTCAATATGTCCAGTCCCCAAACCTAAAATCTACAATATGTCCAGTCCCCAAACCTATAAACTACAATATGTCCAGTCCTCAAACCTATGAACTACAATATGTCCAGTACCCAAACCTATAACCTTCAATATGTCCAGTCCCCAAACCTATAAACTACAATATGTCCAGTCCCCAAACCTATAACCTTCAATATGTCCAGTCCCCAAACCTATAAACTACAATATGTCTAGTCCTCAAACCTACGGTATAACCTACAATATGCCCAGTTCTTATATCCAATTCCTACAATGTACCCAGTCCTTGTCTTGGTGAGCTCTGTACGCCTTAGATGAGACAAACACTGATTCCCCCTTTAGACTCTAGACCAGAACACTGATTCCCCCTTTAGACTCTAGACCAGAATACTGATTCCCCCTTTAGACTCTAGACCAGAATACAGCCCAACTTGTCATGTGTTTGTATTTCAGGTACTCCTTGAGGTATTACGGCTAAGGCACAATCAGCAGTAGATGGATGGGATACTCTGAATATACCGGGAGGTTCAAGAGTCCTTCATTACAGCCAGAAGCCTGAGACTGATTAACCTGGGTAGGACAGACAGACAGACAGACAGACAGACAGACAGACAGACAGACAGACAGACAGACAGACAGACAGACAGACAGACAGACAGACAGACAGACAGACAGACAGACAGACAGACAGACAGACAGACAGACAGACAGACAGACAGACAGACAGACAGACAGACAGACAGACAGACAGACAGACAGACAGACAGACAGACAGGTGGATATCAACCCCAACCAGACATGATTAGAGATATGTTCTCTCTGTGAGATGAAAAGAAGATCATCCAATGAAAGGTAGGTTACACCAGCCTAGTGTGATCTGTTTATCAGACACTAATACAGGGTAGGTTACACCAGCCTAGTATGATCTGTTTATCAGACACTAATACAGGGTAGGTTACACCAGCCTAGTATGATCTGTTTATCAGACACTAATACAGGGTAGGTTACACCAGACTAGTATGATCTGTTTATCTGACACTAATACAGGGTAGGTTACACCAGACTAGTATGATCTGTTTATCAGACACTAATACAGGGTAGGTTACACCAGACTAGTATGATCTGTTTATCAGACACTAATACAGGGTAGGTTACACCAGACTAGTATGATCTGTTTATCTGACACTAATACAGGGTAGGTTACACCAGACTAGTATGATCTGTTTATCAGACACTAATACAGGGTAGGTTACACCAGACTAGTATGATCTGTTTATCAGACACTAATACAGGGTAGGTTACACCAGACTAGTATGCTCTGATTATCAGACACTAATACAGGGTAGGTTACACCAGCCTAGTGTGATCTGTTTATCAGACACTAATACAGGGTAGGTTACACCAGACTAGTATGATCTGTTTATCAGACACTATTACAGGGTAGGTTACACCAGACTAGTATGATCTGTTTATCAGACACTAATACAGGGTAGGTTACACCAGACTAGTATGATCTGTTTATCAGACACTAATACAGGGTAGGTTACACCAGACTAGTATGATCTCTTTATCTGACACTAATACAGGGTAGGTTACACCAGACTAGTATGATCTGTTTATCAGACACTAATACAGGGTAGGTTACACCAGACTAGTATGATCTGATTATCAGACACTAATACAGGGTAGGTTACACCAGACTAGTATGATCTGTTTATCAGACACTAATACAGGGTAGGTTACACCAGACTAGTATGATCTGTTTATCAGACACTAATACAGGGTAGGTTACACCAGACTAGTATGATCTGTTTATCAGACACTAATACAGGGTAGGTTACACCAGACTAGTATGATCTGTTTATCTGACACTAATACAGGGTAGGTTACACCAGACTAGTATGATCTGTTTATCAGACACTAATACAGGGTAGGTTACACCAGACTAGTATGATCTGTTTATCTGACACTAATACAGGGTAGGTTACACCAGACTAGTATGATCTGTTTATCAGACACTAATACAGGGTAGGTTACACCAGACTAGTATGATCTGTTTATCAGACACTAATACAGGGTAGGTTACACCAGACTAGTATGATCTGTTTATCAGACACTAATACAGGGTAGGTTACACCAGACTAGTATGATCTGTTTATCAGACACTAATACAGGGTAGGTTACACCAGACTAGTATGATCTGTTTATCAGACACTAATACAGGGTAGGTTACACCAGACTAGTATGATCTGTTTATCAGACACTAATACAGGGTAGGTTACACCAGACTAGTATGATCTGTTTATCAGACACTAATACAGGGTAGGTTACACCAGACTAGTATGATCTGTTTATCAGACACTAATACAGGGTAGGTTACACCAGACTAGTATGATCTGTTTATCAGACACTAATACAGGGTAGGTTACACCAGACTAGTATGATCTGTTTATCAGACACTAATACAGGGTAGGTTACACCAGACTAGTATGATCTGTTTATCAGACACTAATACAGGGTAGGTTACACCAGACTAGTATGATCTGTTTATCAGACACTAATACAGGGTAGGTTACACCAGACTAGTATGATCTGTTTATCAGACACTAATACAGGGTAGGTTACACCAGACTAGTATGATCTGTTTATCAGACACTAATACAGGGTAGGTTACACCAGACTAGTATGATCTGTTTATCAGACACTAATACAGGGTAGGTTACACCAGACTAGTATGATCTGTTTATCAGACACTAATACAGGGTAGGTTACACCAGACTAGTATGATCTGTTTATCAGACACTAATACAGGGTAGGTTACACCAGACTAGTATGATCTGTTTATCAGACACTAATACAGGGTAGGTTACACCAGACTAGTATGATCTGTTTATCAGACACTAATACAGGGTAGGTTACACCAGACTAGTATGATCTGTTTATCAGACACTAATACAGGGTAGGTTACACCAGACTAGTATGATCTGTTTATCAGACACTAATACAGGGTAGGTTACACCAGACTAGTATGATCTGTTTATCAGACACTAATACAGGGTAGGTTACACCAGACTAGTATGATCTGTTTATCAGACACTAATACAGGGTAGGTTACACCAGACTAGTATGATCTGTTTATCAGACACTAATACAGGGTAGGTTACACCAGACTAGTATGATCTGTTTATCAGACACTAATACAGGGTAGGTTACACCAGACTAGTATGATCTGTTTATCAGACACTAATACAGGGTAGGTTACACCAGACTAGTATGATCTGTTTATCAGACACTAATACAGGGTAGGTTACACCAGACTAGTATGATCTGTTTATCAGACACTAATACAGGGTAGGTTACACCAGACTAGTATGATCTGTTTATCAGACACTAATACAGGGTAGGTTACACCAGACTAGTATGATCTGTTTATCAGACACTAATACAGGGTAGGTTACACCAGACTAGTATGATCTGTTTATCAGACACTAATACAGGGTAGGTTACACCAGACTAGTATGATCTGTTTATCAGACACTAATACAGGGTAGGTTACACCAGACTAGTATGATCTGTTTATCAGACACTAATACAGGGTAGGTTACACCAGACTAGTATGATCTGTTTATCAGACACTAATACAGGGTAGGTTACACCAGACTAGTATGATCTGTTTATCAGACACTAATACAGGGTAGGTTACACCAGACTAGTATGATCTGTTTATCAGACACTAATACAGGGTAGGTTACACCAGACTAGTATGATCTGTTTATCAGACACTAATACAGGGTAGGTTACACCAGACTAGTATGATCTGTTTATCAGACACTAATACAGGGTAGGTTACACCAGACTAGTATGATCTGTTTATCAGACACTAATACAGGGTAGGTTACACCAGACTAGTATGATCTGTTTATCAGACACTAATACAGGGTAGGTTACACCAGACTAGTATGATCTGTTTATCAGACACTAATACAGGGTAGGTTACACCAGACTAGTATGATCTGTTTATCAGACACTAATACAGGGTAGGTTACACCAGACTAGTATGATCTGTTTATCAGACACTAATACAGGGTAGGTTACACCAGACTAGTATGATCTGTTTATCAGACACTAATACAGGGTAGGTTACACCAGACTAGTATGATCTGTTTATCAGACACTAATACAGGGTAGGTTACACCAGACTAGTATGATCTGTTTATCAGACACTAATACAGGGTAGGTTACACCAGACTAGTATGATCTGTTTATCAGACACTAATACAGGGTAGGTTACACCAGACTAGTATGATCTGTTTATCAGACACTAATACAGGGTAGGTTACACCAGACTAGTATGATCTGTTTATCAGACACTAATACAGGGTAGGTTACACCAGACTAGTATGATCTGTTTATCAGACACTAATACAGGGTAGGTTACACCAGACTAGTATGATCTGTTTATCAGACACTAATACAGGGTAGGTTACACCAGACTAGTATGATCTGTTTATCAGACACTAATACAGGGTAGGTTACACCAGACTAGTATGATCTGTTTATCAGACACTAATACAGGGTAGGTTACACCAGACTAGTATGATCTGTTTATCAGACACTAATACAGGGTAGGTTACACCAGACTAGTATGATCTGTTTATCAGACACTAATACAGGGTAGGTTACACCAGACTAGTATGATCTGTTTATCAGACACTAATACAGGGTAGGTTACACCAGACTAGTATGATCTGTTTATCAGACACTAATACAGGGTAGGTTACACCAGACTAGTATGATCTGTTTATCAGACACTAATACAGGGTAGGTTCACCCCAGACTAGTATGATCTGTTTATCAGACACTAATACAGGGTAGGTTACACCAGACTAGTATGATCTGTTTATCAGACACTAATACAGGGTAGGTTACACCAGACTAGTATGATCTGTTTATCAGACACTAATACAGGGTAGGTTACACCAGACTAGTATGATCTGTTTATCAGACACTAATACAGGGTAGGTTACACCAGACTAGTATGATCTGTTTATCAGACACTAATACAGGGTAAGGTTACACCAGACTAGTATGATCTGTTTATCAGACACTAATACAGGGTAGGTTACACCAGACTAGTATGATCTGTTTATCAGACACTAATACAGGGTAGGTTACACCAGACTAGTATGATCTGTTTATCTGACACTAATACAGGGTAGGTTACACCAGACTAGTATGATCTGTTTATCAGACACTAATACAGGGTAGGTTACACCAGACTAGTATGATCTGTTTATCAGACACTAATACAGGGTAGGTTACACCAGACTAGTATGATCTGTTTATCAGACACTAATACAGGGTAGGTTACACCAGACTAGTATGATCTGTTTATCAGACACTAATACAGGGTAGGTTACACCAGACTAGTATGATCTGTTTATCAGACACTAATACAGGGTAGGTTACACCAGACTAGTATGATCTGTTTATCAGACACTAATACAGGGTAGGTTACACCAGACTAGTATGATCTGTTTATCAGACACTAATACAGGGTAGGTTACACCAGACTAGTATGATCTGTTTATCAGACACTAATACAGGGTAGGTTACACCAGACTAGTATGATCTGTTTATCAGACACTAATACAGGGTAGGTTACACCAGACTAGTATGATCTGTTTATCTGACACTAATACAGGGTAGGTTACACCAGACTAGTATGATCTGTTTATCAGACACTAATACAGGGTAGGTTACACCAGACTAGTATGATCTGTTTATCAGACACTAATACAGGGTAGGTTAAACCAGACTAGTATCATCTGTTTATCAGACACTAATATAGGGTAGGTTACACCAGACTAGTATGATCTGTTTATCAGACACTAATACAGGGTAGGTTACACCAGACTAGTATGATCTGTTTATAAGACACTAATACAGGGTAGGTTACACCAGACTAGTATGCTCTGTTTATCAGACACTAATACAGGGTAGGTTACACCAGACTAGTATGATCTGTTTATCAGACACTAATACAGGGTAGGTTACACCAGACTAGTATGATCTGTTTATCAGACACTAATACAGGGTAGGTTACACCAGACTAGTATGATCTGTTTATCAGACACTAATACAGGGTAGGTTACACCAGACTAGTATGATCTGTTTATCTGACACTAATACAGGATACAGGGTAGGTTACACCAGACTAGTATGATCTGTTTATCAGACACTAATACAGGGTAGGTTACACCAGACTAGTATGCTCTGATTATCAGACACTAATACAGGGTAAGGTTACACCAGACTAGTATGATCTGTTTATCAGACACTATTACAGGGTAGGTTACACCAGACTAGTATGATCTGTTTATCAGACACTAATACAGGGTAGGTTACACCAGACTAGTATGATCTGATTATCAGACACTAATACAGGGTAGGTTACACCAGACTAGTATGATCTGTTTATCAGACACTAATACAGGGTAGGTTACACCAGACTAGTATGATCTGTTTATCAGACACTAATACAGGGTAGGTTACACCAGACTAGTATGATCTGTTTATCAGACACTAATACAGGGTAGGTTACACCAGACTAGTATGCTCTGTTTATCAGACACTAATACAGGGTAGGTTACACCAGACTAGTATGCTCTGATTATCAGACACTAATACAGGGTAGGTTACACCAGACTAGTATGATCTGTTTATCAGACACTAATACAGGGTAGGTTACACCAGACTAGTATGCTCTGATTATCAGACACTAATACAGGGTAGGTTACACCAGACTAGTATGATCTGATTATCTGACACTAACTCATTACTGTAGATATGTAGTGGTGTAATAATGTTATATGATGCACTGTTTAATATTGTGTTTTATATGTAATGTAAGTGCCTTGATGTGTTTGGACCCCAGGAAGAGTAGCTGCTGCCTTGGCAGGAACTAATGGGGATCCATAATAAACCCCAGGAAGAGTAGCTGCTGCCTTGGCAGGAACCAATGGGGATCCATAATAAACCCCAGGAAGAGTAGCTGCTGCCTTGGCAGGAACTAATGGGGATCCATAATAAACCCCAGGAAGAGTAGCTGCTGCCTTGGCAGGAACTAATGGGGATCCATAATAAACCCCAGGAAGAGTAGCTGCTGCCTTGGCAGGAACTAATGGGGATCCATAATAAACCCCAGGAAGAGTAGCTGCTGCCTTGGCAGGAACTAATGGGGATCCATAATAAACCCCAGGAAGAGTAGCTGCTGCCTTGGCAGGAACTAATGGGGACCCATGATAAACCCCAGGAAGAGTAGCTGCTGCCTTGGCAGGAACTAATGGGGATCCATAATAAACCCCAGGAAGAGTAGCTGCTGCTTTGGCAGGAACTAATGGGGATCCATAATAAACCCCAGGAAGAGTAGCTGCTGCCTTGGCAGGAACTAATGGGGATCCATAATAAACCCCAGGAAGAGTAGCTGCTGCCTTGGCAGGAACTAATGGGGATCCATAATAAACCCCAGGAAGAGTAGCTGCTGCCTTGGCAGGAACTAATGGGGATCCATAATAAACCCCAGGAAGAGTAGCTGCTGCCTTGGCAGGAACTAATGGGGATCCATAATAAACCCCAGGAAGAGTAGCTGCTGCCTTGACAGGAACTAATGGGGATCCATAATAAACCCCAGGAAGAGTAGCTGCTGCCTTGGCAGGAACTAATGGGGATCCATAATAAACCCCAGGAAGAGTAGCTGCTGCCTTGGCAGGAACTAATGGGGATCCATAATAAACCCCAGGAAGAGTAGCTGCTGCCTTGGCAGGAACTAATGGGGATCCATAATAAACCCCAGGAAGAGCAGATGCTGCGTTGGCAGGAACTAATGGGGATCCATAATAAACCCCAGGAAGAGTAGCTGCTGCCTTGACAGGAACTAATGGGGATCCATAATAAACCCCAGGAAGAGTAGCTGCTGCCTTGACAGGAACTAATGGGGATCCATAATAAACCCCTGGAAGAGTAGCTGCTGCCTTGGCAGGAACTAATGGGGATCCATAATAAACCCCAGGAAGAGTAGCTGCTGCCTTGGCAGGAACTAATGGGGATCCATAATAAACCCCAGGAAGAGTAGCTGCTGCCTTGGCAGGAACTAATGGGGATCCATAATAAACCCCAGGAAGAGAAGCTGCTGCCTTGGCAGGAACTAATGGGGATCCCTTAATACAAATACAAATTACTCTACAGGACACTCTTTTGAACAAATTAGCCATATTCAGCCACTGTACAAATTAATGAAGATGATGGAAACTTCAGGTCCCCCTCTGTCAATGTAATCTTATTCATTATGATCGCAAAGGCCAAATGTATCCTAGATTAGCGCTCCTATACTCTGAGAAGCTTTTCGAATCCTGTCCTTATGATGTATATGGTAAGGGGCTCACGAGGGCAGAGATAGTCAAAGGTCATGGACTCTTCCCTGAGGCCTTGTTAGACTTAGCCACAGTCTAATGTGGGCTGCTGTTGGAGAAACATAATACTCAGTGACGACATCTATCGCAACAACTCAACAGATCTCTGCCTGCCGTGCACCATAGAGAGGGGAATGTAGCATTACTGTCTGTGTTAGGGCCTGCATATATGCTACTGCTTGACTGCTCACTGTAGTTAACATGTCAAAACATACAGGAGGAGACTACTTGTATGTATTTCAAGTAATATCTATTAATAAATATATAAATAAATGTTAATAAATATTAACATTAGAAAACAATATGTTCCCAGTATATTCTATTTTTAAAGGTCATAACATTTACTGTTTGGATTGCAAACATCAATAGGTTATGAAGGCATCGCCCAATGCCCTGCTACATACTGTACGATGTAGAATACAGGCCCTGCTACATACTGTATGGTGTAGATTACAGGCCCTGCTACATACTGTAGTGTAGAATACAGGCCCTGCTACATACTGTATGGTGTAGATTACAGGCCCTGCTACATACTGTATGGTGTAAAATACAGGCCCTGTTACATACTGTATGGTGTAGAATACAGGCCCTGCTACATACTGTATGGTGTAGAATACAGGCCCTGCTACATACTGTATGGTGTAGATTACAGGCCCTGCTACATACTGTATGATGTAGAATACAGGCCCTGCTACATACTGTATGGTGTAGAATACAGGCCCTGCAACATACTGTATGGTGTAGAATACAGGCCCTGCTACATACTGTATGGTGTAGATTACAGGCCCTGCTACATACTGTATGATGTAGAATACAGGCCCTGCTACATACTGTATGGTGTAGAATACAGGCCCTGCAACATACTGTATGGTGTAGAATACAGGCCCTGCAACATACTGTATGGTGTAGAATACAGGCCCTGCAACATACTGTATGGTGTAGAATACAGGCCCTGCTACATACTGTATGGTGTAGAATACAGGCCCTGCTACATACTGTATGGTGTAGATTACAGGCCCTGCTACATACTGTATGATGTAGAATACAGGCCCTGCTACATACTGTATGGTGTAGAATACAGGCCCTGCTACATACTGTATGGTGTAGAATACAGGCCCTGCTACATACTGTATGGTGTAGAATACAGGCCCTGCTACATATTGTATGGTGTAGAATACAGGCCCTGCTACATACTGTATGGTGTAGAATACAGGCCCTGCTACATTTTGTATGGTGTAGAATACAGGCCCTGCTACATATTGTATGGTGTAGAATACAGGCCCTGCTACATACTGTATGGTGTAGAATACAGGCCCTGCTACATTTTGTATGGTGTAGAATACAGGCCCTGCTACATATTGTATGGTGTAGAATACAGGCCCTGCTACATACTGTATGGTGTAGAATACAGGCCCTGCTACATACTCTATGGTGTAGAATACAGGCCCTGCTACATACTGTATGGTGTAGAATACAGGCCCTGCTACATACTGTATGATATAGAATACAGGCCCTGCTACATATTGTATGGTGTAGAATACAGGCCCTGCTACATACTGTATGGTGTAGAATACAGGCCCTGCTACATACTGTATGATGTAGAATACAGGCCCTGCTACATACTGTATGGTGTAGAATACAGGTCCTGCTACATACTGTATGGTGTAGAATACAGGCCCTGCTACATACTGTATGATGTAGAATACAGGCCCTACTACATACTGTATGGTGTAGAATACAGGCCCTGCTACATACTTTATGGTGTAGAATACAGGCCCTGCTACATACTGTATGATGTAGAATACAGGCCCTGCTACATATTGTATGGTGTAGAACAGAGGCCCTACTACATACTGTATGGTGTAGAATACAGGCCCTACTACATACTGTATGGTGTAGAATAAAGGCCCTGCTACATACTGTATGGTGTAGAATACAGGCCCTGCAACATACTGTATGATGTAGAATACAGGCCCTGCTACATACTGTATGATGTAGAATATAGGCCCTGCTACATATTGTATGGTGTAGATTACAGGCCCTGCTACATACTGTATGGTGTAGATTACAGGCCCTGCAACATACTGTATTATGTAGAATACAGGCCCTGCTACATACTGTATGGTGTAGAATACAGGCCCTAATACATACTGTATGGTGTAGATTACAGGCCCTGCTACATACTGTATGATGTAGAATACAGGCACTGCTACATACTGTATGATGTAGAATACAGGCCCTGCTACATACTGTATGGTGTAGATTACAGGCCCTGCTACATACTGTAGTGTAGAATACAGGCCCTGCTACATACTGTATGGTGTAGAATACAGGCCCTGCTACATACTGTATGGTGTAGAATACAGGCCCTGCTACATACTGTATGATGTAGAATACAGGCCCTGCTTCATACTGTATAATGTAGAATACAGGCCCTGCTACATATTGTATGGTGTAGAATACAGGCCCTGCTACATACTGTATGGTGTAGAATACAGGCAGGCCCTGCTCAAGAGAGCATGTGTTAATGATGATTGTGTACAAAGCCACTCTGAATACGATCTTTTAGAGCCCTAGCTCACACAATCATTTTCCCCATTTTAAAGACAGCATAAAGCCAGCATAAAGCCAGCATAAAGCCTAAAGCAGAACGTCAGCACTTAAGATGTTACACTGAACTAAACAATAGGCACAATGTCTTGGCTTTGCGACACCATTGTAGCTGTGAAATGAAGCTTTATTAAACTGCAATATTGTCCACGTACCACCTGCTGTATTCTCATAATGAGAGTGAAAGTAAGGATTCAAATTAGGGGAGAGAGAGAGTGAGGCCCTTTGCCTTCATTGACAATCAAGGGCTGCAGTCTGGTTTCATTTGTGAACATCTCAATAGGACAAGTTACAATGAAAGAGAAAGAGTGAGGCGGTACTGTGTACTGACAAAGCATTCCTTTCTTTCACCATGCAAGACCTTCACTATATAATATTCTATATAATATTATTTCCTTCACAATATTCTCCAACTTACGTCAACATGGTGATTTTGATAAGCCCAAATGAAATTGTTTCATCTAACTGTTTGTGGTACTGTGTGAATAACATGGCCACAATCCGGGTCAGCAGAGTGTATGCTACATCAGCATACAGTTCATTGTTTAGTATTGTGTGCAATGAGTACCACACACTGCAAAATCTATTATTTGTGTGTATTGTTCAGAAGTACAGAGGGGGGGCGCTGAGCACAAAACATTACACAGAATTAAGGAGAGAACTGCTGAGGCAATAAAATAAAATAAAATAAAAACTACCAGAGAAATGTGAAATGTTTTTTTAGCATTGTAATATTCCATCAAGGCACATGACATTAATATCTTGGTGCAGCTGGGGGCTTTATACAGCATCATTACAGTTGTTCTCCGTACTCACGGTAGTGTATGTATGTGCATGGCTCAGCTCCAAGAACGGTGAGTTTAGATTATAGCACCTACTCAACACAAAATTACAAATGAAGAAGGGATACGTGTCATAATGTGCTTACATGCACCGTTAATGCACCTCCCATCACCTCCCCTTCGGCCTTACTGTACAGATTTAATAGCAATATGAGACAAGGGCTGCGTCTCAAAGGGCACCCTATTCCCTATACAGTACGCTAAAATAGTGCACTATATAGTGAATAGGGTACCATTTGGGACACAGGAGAAGGCCTTCCCAAGCTGCTGCCAAACCAATCCAATCCCAGAAGGGTATAACGCCATCTCCATATTGCCAAACACCAGGGAGTCCAATCCACCAATCTACCAATCCACCAATCCAATCCAGGAGGATGTCCAACCCCTCAATCTGTTTATTAACATAATCCCTGTGAACTGTACAGTGTTTAAGGTTAAGGGTACAACAAGGAAACAACACGTGATCGCAATATTTTTAACAGAACATCTAATAATAAAATGGCTTGCTTTTTAGTATATGACAATCAAATTAAATAATAATAATAATAATATACTCCTAAAACACTCACAGCCACCCATCAAGTTATGAAGAACTAATCCTGGATATACCTGGAATTAATCCAAAATGTAAAATATAGATCGGAGAGTATCAAGTCTTCATTTGGAATTTGGTACTTAATATAGAAAGTATAAAATGTGTAATTTCTGGTCAAAATGATAGTGGACTCTTGAGTAATGCTTTAAGGAGCCCTAGTAGGCTTAGTGAGAGGAAACATACATGTAATTAGCCAAACGTGTTCTATTCTGTGGGTACAGTATGGAGAACTGTCATATGAAATAGATTTCTAAGATGACAGCATTCACATCCCTTCACATCCCTCAAAAAAATTCCTGTCACTCAGCAGGCAGTGCATCTCCTAACTCCTGTCACTCAGCAGGCAGTGCATCTCCTAACTCCTGTCACTCAGCAGGCAGTGCATCTCTTAACTCCTGTCACTCAGCAGGCAGTGCATCTCCTAACTCCTGTCACTCAGCAGGCAGTGCATCTC
This sequence comes from Coregonus lavaretus, assembly GCF_964263955.1. Classification (NCBI taxonomy): domain Eukaryota; kingdom Metazoa; phylum Chordata; class Actinopteri; order Salmoniformes; family Salmonidae; genus Coregonus; species Coregonus lavaretus. Next base: position 5,002 of record NW_028160571.1, on the reverse strand, counting down.
TTAACTCCTGTCACTCAGCAGGCAGTGCATCTCCTAACTCCTGTCACTCAGCAGGCAGTGCATCTCTTAACTCCTGTCACTCAGCAGGCAGTGCATCTCCTAACTCCTGTCACTCAGCAGGCAGTGCATCTCCTATTTCCTGTCACTCAGCAGGCAGTGCATCTCTTAACTCCTGTCACTCAGCAGGCAGTGCATCTCCTAACTCCTGTCACTCAGCAGGCAGTGCATCTCTTAACTCCTGTCACTCAGCAGGCAGTGCATCTCCTAACTCCTGTCACTCAGCAGGTAGTGCATCTCCTAACTCCTGTCACTCAGCAGGCAGTGCATCTCTTAACTCCTGTCACTCAGCAGCAGTGCATCTCCTAACTCCTGTCACTCAGCAGGCAGTGCATCTCTTAACTCCTGTCACTCAGCAGGCAGTGCATCTCCTAACTCCTGTCACTCAGCAGGCAGTGCATCTCTTAACTCCTGTCACTCAGCAGGCAGTGCATCTCCTAACTCCTGTCACTCAGCAGGCAGTGCATCTCCTATTTCCTGTCACTCAGCAGGCAGTGCATCTCTTAACTCCTGTCACTCAGCAGGCAGTGCATCTCCTAACTCCTGTCACTCAGCAGGCAGTGCATCAATGGATCAGGAAATAAATCTTGTACTGAAAGCTACAGCTAGCTAGCACTGCAGTGCATAAAGCATGGTAAGTAGTTGACTCAACGAGCGATAGACAATAGTTGAACCGTTATGGAGAAGTAGCAGAGGGAGAGAGAGCTAGGTATATACAGTTGAAGTCGGAAGTTTACATACACCTTAGCCAAATACATTTAAACTCATTTTTTCACAATTCCTGACATTTAATCCTGGTAAAAATTCCCTGCCGTAGGTCAGTTAGGATCACCACTTTATTTTTAGAATGTGAAATGTCAGAATAATAGTAGAAAGAATGATTTATTTCAGCTTTTATTTCTTTCATCACATTCCCATTGGGTCAAATGAAAAAATGGGTCAGAAGTTTACATACACTCAATTAGTATTTGGTTGCGTTGCCTTTAAATTGTTTAACTTGGGTCAAACGTTTCGGGTAGCCTTCCACAAGCTTCCCACAATAAGTTGGGTGAATTTTGAACCATTCCTCCTGACAGATCTGGTGTAACTGAATCAGGTTTGTAGGCCTCCTTGCTCGCACACGCTTTTTCAGTTCTGCCCACACATTTTCTATAGAATTGAGGTCAGGGCTTTGTGATGGCCACTCCAATACCTTGACTTTGTTGTCCTTAAGCCATTTTGCCACAACTTTGGAAATATGCTTGGGGTCATTGTCCATTTGGAAGACCCATTTGCGACCAAGCTTTAACTTCCTGACTGATGTCTTGAGATGTTGCTTCAATATAGCCACATCATTTTCCTTCCTAATGATGCCATCTATTTTGTGAAGTGCACCAGTCCCTCCTTCAGCAAAGCACCCCCACAGCATGATGCTGCCACCCCCGTGCTTCACGATTGGGATGGTGTTCTTCGGCTTGCTAGCAACCCCATTTTTCCTCCAAACATAACGATGGTCATTATGGCCAAACAGTTCTATTTTTGTTTCATCAGACCAGAGGACATTTCTCCAAAAAGTACAATCTTTGTCCCCATGTGCAGTTGCAAACCGTAGTCTGGCTTTTTTAATGGCTGTTTTGGAGCAGTGGCTTCTTCCTTACTGAGCGGCCTTTCAGGTTATGTCGATATAGGACTCGTTTTACTGTGGATATAGATACTTTTGTACCAGTTTCCTCCAGCATCTTCACAAGGTCCTTTGCTGTTGTTCTGGGATTGATTTGCACTTTTCGCACCAAAGTACGTTAATCTCTAGGAGACAGAACGCGTCTCCTTCCTGAGCGGTATGACGGCTGCGTGGTCCCATGGGGTTTATACTATTGTTTGTACAGATGAACGTGGTACCTTCAGGCGTTTGGAAATTGCTCCCAAGGATGAACCAGACTTGTGGAGGTCTACAATTTTTTTTCTGTGGTCTTGGCTGATTTCTTTTGATTTTCCCATGATGTAAAGCAAAGAGGCACTGAGTTTGAAGGTAGGCCTTGAAACACATCCACAGGTACATCTCCAATTAACTCAAATGATGTCAATTAGCCTATCAGAAGCTTCTAAAGCCATGACATTTTCTGGAATTTTCCAAGCTGTTTAAAGGCACAGTCAACATAGTGTATGTAAACTTCTGACCCACTGGAATTGTGATACAGTGAATTATAAGTGAAATAATCTGTCTGTAAACAATTGTTGGAAAAACTACTTGTGTCAAGTAGATGTCCTAACCAACTTGCCAAAACTATAGTTTGTTAACAAGACATTTGTGGAGTGGATGAAAAACGAGTTTTAATGACTGTAAGCTTCCGACTTCAACTGTATGTACATATTTTTTTTTTTCATTTACCTTTCACTTTTTTTGAAAAATGCAGCTAATTTGGCCCACTCAACAACCTGACTCAAACAGAGAGAAATGCTATTGATGTTAGCATGCTCGCTCAGTCTTCACATGAGAACTGGGTTGAGGTGGAGCAACCTGGTATCTGGAAGACATGTAACCAGCCCAGGTGACAGACCCAGGCAACTAGTGGTCAAGTTACTGAGGTGTAAGGACAAGATTGTTGTTCTGGAGAGAGCCAAGAACTTGAGAGGAACCAATATCTTCCTCAACGAGGACTTCTCTGAAGCCACAGAGGCGGAAATAACTTATCCCAGCTATGAAAGCTGCCAGAGGGCATGGGAACGTTGCCCAAAAGCCAATCCTCAGGGTCAGTAACTTCAGCCCAACATCACACTGATTTATTTTGTTTCTATTTATCAAATCAAATCAAATATCAAATAATTAAAGAGCAGCAGTAAAATAAAATAACAGTAGGGACGCTATATATAGGGGGTACCGGTACAGAGTCAATGTGCAGGGGGCACCGGTTAGTCGAGGTAATTGAGGTAATATGTACAGTGGGGGGAAAAATTATTTAGTCAGACACCAATTGTGCAAGTTCTCCCACTTAAAAAGATGAGAGAGGCCTGTAATTTTCATCATAGGTACAAGTCAACTATGACAGACAAATTGAGAAAAGAAAATCCAGAAAATCACATTGTAGGATTTTTAATGAATTTATTTGCAAATTATGGTGGAAAATAAGTATTTGGTCATCTACAAACAAGCAAGATTTCTGGCTCTCACAGACCTTTAACTTCTTCTTTAAGAGGCTCCTCTGTCCTCCACTCGTTACCTGTATTAATGGCACCTGTTTGAAGTTGTTATCAGTATAAAAGACACCTGTCCACAACCTCAAACAGTCACACTCCAAACTCCACTATGGCCAAGACCAAAGAGCTGTCAAAGGACACCAGAAACAAAATTGTAGACCTGCACCAGGCTGGGAAGACTGAATCTGCAATAGGTAAGCAGCTTGGTTTGAAGAAATCAACTGTGGGAGCAATTATTAGGAAATGGAAGACATACAAGACCACTGATAATCTCCCTCGATCTGGGGCTCCATCATTGGACACTGTGTTAACAAACCTCCAAACGAGCTTCAATGCCATACAACACTCCTTCAGTAGCCTCCAACTGCTCTTAAACACTAGTAAAACTAAATGCATGCTCTTCAACCGAACGCTGCTTGCACCCGCCCACCCGACTAGAATCACTACTCTCGACGGGTCTGACCTAGAGTATGTGGACAACTACAAATACCTAGGTGTCTGGTTAGACTGTAAACTCTCCTTCCAGACTCACATTAAGAATCTCCAATCCAAAATTAAATCTAGAATCGGTTTCCTATTTCGCAACAAAGCCTCCTTCACTCATGCTGCCAAACATGCCCTCGTAAAACGGACTATCCTACCGATCCTTGACTTCGGCGATGTCATTTACAAAATAGCCTCCAACCAGTGGCGGCTCCTGAAAAAATTCTCAGGGGGGGCAATTTTTCTGATGATTTAGGTGACCTACACACATTTTAAAAAAGATATGTCCAGCAACAACATGAAGACAGGGGCAGCATATAAGTCAATACTGATATACACATTACTTGCTTCAAAAAGGCCTCATGGTTGAATTGGAAATATGTGCACCTGAGCAAGCAGGAGCTTTTGATAGAGGCTACTGAAAACATTGATGCAAGTTATTGGTAATAAGAAATTTTTATAGACTTCCATATTCTGCCCTCTTGTATAGATTTGTGAAAATGAACAGTGATAGACATTTTGCCTGAAAACAGAATTTGAAAGAAATTTGAAAGAAATTTTCTAGAAAAGGTAAACACAGCTATCTGTATGGCTTTGTAAATATGAACAACCATATTCTGGCCAATTGTATAGATTTGTAAAAAAAATTGTTTACTTTTTTTTAAATGAAAAATAACTATTTTAAACAACATCAACTGTGAACTGATTTGGGCGTGTGTGTGTTAAAGAGACAGACAGGGAGGGACAAAGAGAGAGAGAGGCTACATTACTTGTACTGAAACTGTTCTCTTCTCTCTTTCAATGCAGCAAAGCGGTCAATGACTTTCTCATTGAAATCAGGCATGCTGAGGACTAGTTTACTAGTTACTTTTTAGCTTGCTGCATGATCAAATTCAGCTGATGCGCATAGCAATGCACGTAATGGCCTTTCTTGAAATGCTCACGCACCTTTTGCCTTCTCTCGCCTCATCACACTGGCTCCATCGTAAGCTTGCGCAATGAGTTTGACTTTCACGTCGTCGGCAAAAAGACCGTTCAGTCTCTCCAAAAGCACACTGGCGATTGAGACTGAGGTTGATTCCGAGATGGGAAGGAACTCAAAAAAGCGCTCCTGCACTTTGTGGTTGTCTCTTTGATGTGAACTTCTTTCAAAGAGACAATCGAGTTGCACTGAACGCTATAGCCATCTTGATAGTAGTACGTGAATTGATTGATGCTGCTACCCGCTCTTTTCTTAGTTACGTTCATGATTACGTTACGTATGACGAAAGCGCGTAAGTGCAAGCCC
>NW_028160572.1:0-5000 GCF_964263955.1 Coregonus lavaretus | reverse complement strand
CTCATAAACATCCTGCCCCCCTTAACCCTTCCCTGTCTACTGGACCCATGTGGAAGAGGTAGTTTAATGAAAAATACTCCCATTAAAATAAATCAATCCTATGTGTTAAAACACTGATATTTAGTTTATATGATCACTTACATTATGTTGGTCTCCCACCAATATATTTTGTGATATTTATGAACTGTTGATTTGTGAATGCTGTACATGCTAGCTAGTTACTGTACCTTTGACATTGGGCTAGCATGGCTATTCATGTCCCCTGTTTTTCACTTCTACTTTACATAGGAGTTGGTGTATAAGGGCAGCACAACACTTCATTTATGGATGTTGTTAGTCTCTTTTTCAGGTATGTCATGTGTTTTATTTTTCAAGTTATGTTGATGATATTTACATTTAAATGTTTTAGTCATTTATCAGACGCTCTTATCCGGAGTGCATACATTATTTTATTTTTTATTTTTTCATACTTGCCCCCACGTGGGAATCGAACCCACAACCCTGGCATTGGAAGCGCCATGCTCTTACCAACTGAGCTACACGGGGCCCCATGGTTAGTTATGCTCGTCACTATGGAGTATGTAATGCCTGGCTGTCATTGAGAGAGTTGGCTAGCCTACGGGCTGTACGGTATATTAGCTTCATTTCATATTGAACATTACTATTGTCTTATAGCCTGTCTACTGTAGTCATGGTGAAGAGAGGAGTTACTGTTAGTCTTATAGCCTGTCTACTGTAGTCATGGTGAAGAGAGGAGTTACTGTTAGTCTTATAGCCTGTCTACTGTAGTCATGGTGAAGAGAGGAGTTACTGTTAGTCTTATAGCCTGTCTACTGTAGTCATGGTGAAGAGAGGAGTTACTGTTAGTCTTATAGCCTGTCTACTGTAGTCATGGGGAAGAGAGGAGTTACTGTTAGTCTTATAGCCTGTCTACTGTAGTCATGGTGAAGAGAGGAGTTACTGTTAGTCTTATAACCTGTCTACTGTAGTCATGGTGAAGAGAGGAGTTACTGTTAGTCTTATAACCTGTCTACTGTAGTCATGGTGAAGAGAGGAGTTACTGTTAGTCTTATAGCCTGTCTACTGTAGTCATGGTGAAGAGAGGAGTTACTGTTAGTCTTATAACCTGTCTACTGTAGTCATGGTGAAGAGAGGAGTTACTGTTAGTCTTATAACCTGTCTACTGTAGTCATGGTGAAGAGAGGAGTTACTGTTAGTCTTATAACCTGTCTACTGTAGTCATGGTGAAGAGAGGAGTTACTGTTAGTCTTATAACCTGTCTACTGTAGTCATGGGGAAGAGAGGAGTTACTGTTAGTCTTATAGCCTGTCTACTGTAGTCATGGTGAAGAGAGGAGTTACTGTTAGTCTTATAACCTGTCTACTGTAGTCATGGTGAAGAGAGGAGTTACTGTTAGTCTTATAGCCTGTCTACTGTAGTCATGGGGAAGAGAGGAGTTACTGTTAGTCTTATAACCTGTCTACTGTAGTCATGGGGAAGAGAGGAGTTACTGTTAGTCTTATAACCTGTCTACTGTAGTCATGGGGAAGAGAGGAGTTACTGTTAGTCTTATAACCTGTCTACTGTAGTCATGGGGAAGAGAGGAGTTACTGTTAGTCTTATAACCTGTCTACTGTAGTCATGGTGAAGAGAGGAGTTACTGTTAGTCTTATAACCTGTCTACTGTAGTCATGGTGAAGAGAGGAGTTACTGTTAGTCTTATAACCTGTCTACTGTAGTCATGGGGAAGAGAGGAGTTACTGTTAGTCTTATAGCCTGTCTACTGTAGTCATGGTGAAGAGAGGAGTTACTGTTAGTCTTATAACCTGTCTACTGTAGTCATGGGGAAGAGAGGAGTTACTGTTAGTCTTATAGCCTGTCTACTGTAGTCATGGTGAAGAGAGGAGTTACTGTTAGTCTTATAACCTGTCTACTGTAGTCATGGTGAAGAGAGGAGTTACTGTTAGTCTTATAACCTGTCTACTGTAGTCATGGGGAAGAGAGGAGTTACTGTTAGTCTTATAGCCTGTCTACTGTAGTCATGGTGAAGAGAGGAGTTACTGTTAGTCTTATAGCCTGTCTACTGTAGTCATGGTGAATAGAGGAGTTACTGTTAGTCTTATAACCTGTCTACTGTAGTCATGGGGAAGAGAGGAGTTACTGTTAGTCTTATAACCTGTCTACTGTAGTCATGGGGAAGAGAGGAGTTACTGTTAGTCTTATAACCTGTCTACTGTAGTCATGGGGAAGAGAGGAGTTACTGTTAGTCTTATAGCCTGTCTACTGTAGTCATGGTGAAGAGAGGAGTTACTGTTAGTCTTATAGCCTGTCTACTGTAGTCATGGGGAAGAGAGGAGTTACTGTTAGTCTTATAACCTGTCTACTGTAGTCATGGTGAAGAGAGGAGTTACTGTTAGTCTTATAGCCTGTCTACTGTAGTCATGGGGAAGAGAGGAGTTACTGTTAGTCTTATAACCTGTCTACTGTAGTCATGGTGAAGAGAGGAGTTACTGTTAGTCTTATAACCTGTCTACTGTAGTCATGGTGAAGAGAGGAGTTACTGTTAGTCTTATAGCCTGTCTACTGTAGTCATGGGGAAGAGAGGAGTTACTGTTAGTCTTATAGCCTGTCTACTGTAGTCATGGTGAAGAGAGGAGTTACTGTTAGTCTTATAACCTGTCTACTGTAGTCATGTGGAAGAGAGGAGTTACTGTTAGTCTTATAACCTGTCTACTGTAGTCATGGTGAAGAGAGGAGTTACTGTTAGTCTTATAACCTGTCTACTGTAGTCATGGTGAAGAGAGGAGTTACTGTTAGTCTTATAACCTGTCTACTGTAGTCATGGGGAAGAGCAGCACAACACGTCATTATGGATGTTGTTAGTCTCTTTATCAGAAAATAAAGCATAATTAGACCAGCCCAGTTATCTATCTGGATTCTGCCAATCGGATAGGATTAAATGCATAGAAATAGAATGACTAGAACTGATGAATCATTGACTTGAATGGGGACACTTATTCTAGTGATCCTATTTCTATGCATTTAATCCGACAGCCGAAATCCGGATAGATAACGTTTGAAAAAAGGGGCCCTGGTCATCTGTTCGCCAATCAAAACACAACGCAGAGGAATTCTACACCGGTCACACCCACACCATTCTGTTGTTGGGGTACGCCCACAACATTCAAACAACATACTTAATTACCATTTTCATTAAGCTGAATCTTTTTGAAGTGAGGTTTAATGTAGTCAATTTAACCCTCGTCATCATCAAGGATTAATCATCTAGTCAATTTAACCCTTGTCATCATCATCAAGGATTAATCATCTAGTCAATTTAACCCTTGTCATCATCAAGGATTAATCATCTAGTCAATTTAACCCTTGCATCACTACAGGATTAACTAAAGTTATTAAACTGTCTGTCACACCTGGGAAAGGTTTACACACAGAGTAAGGGCTGGATTCAATCCGTACGGGAAGATTCGCACTACAGCGTGATTGAAATTTAAAGGCAATGTTCTTGCGTTTGTGGAAGCTGCATTAATGGTAAACTTGCTGCATATGTCGGCTCAATCGGAAAACACATACTCCTGGATTGAGGAGAGGTTAACTATTGAGCATGCTTTTTCAGTTGAGTCTCACTGACGTCGGTGTAGGTCTGCATCAACACCAATACACAATCAGCATCAGTTGAAAAGGGTGCACCCCCATACACTATCAAAATATCCAGTTCCTGTCAGTCAGAGTGCCATCGGTGGACCACATCACATAACAAAACCTTCAACAATAGGGAGGCTTTACCGGATGAGATGTCGGAAATTAAAGTATTTTCAGAGCTGGAGGGGAGGAATATGTAAGCATCAAGAGGAAAGCCGTCAAAGCTCACATTCCAGAGGATTTATTACATGTAATGCTGTATTATCAGCCTTGAAATATGAAGACTTTACCTTAAATACTGTAATATCAAAAGATCAGCCTTGAAATATGAATATTTTTTTACCAGACATGACTTGCCTGGTAATATCCTTCTTTAACCCCTTGGAATTCAGCTGTGGTTATATCAAACTGGTTTCCTATCTGGTTATATTCATGCACACGGTTCATTACAGTAACAATACTGTATTATTAGGGAGAATTCATACACATACACACTGTAAAACAATTCAATAATGCAAATGCGCTTTTAGCTGCCAAGGCCTACGTGTAAAACTACTAAAATAAACTACAATTACTACGAACAACAACAAACAACAAAATCTGTACATGTATTTGAAGCACGGTGTCCCTAACGGACAAAGAATCAAAATCTCCATAGCAAAAAAAGCGTACATTTCACATGTGAAACCATATTTTCACAAGTATTACATTTAGAGTTCACATGTTAATGCCACCTTTTTTTATGTGATGAAAATAACATGTTTTCACCTCACATGTGAAATGCAGCTTCACGTGAAAAACAATCATGAAAATCACATGCAATTCAAATCAAATCAAATGTTATTTGTCACATGCGCCGAATCCAACGGGTGTAGACCTTACAGTGAAATGCTTACTTACAAGCCCTTAACCAACAATGCAGTTTTAAGAAAAATAAGTGTTAAGTAAAATAATAAAAAATGAGAAATGAGGTAAAAACGCATTAAAGTCCCCGGCCACTAGGAGCGCCGCCTCTGGATGAGCGTTTTCCTGTCTGCTTATGGCCGTATACAGTTCATTGAGTGCGGTCTTAGTGCCAGCATCGGTTTGTGGTTGTGAATAGATGAAAACTCTCTTGGTAAATGGTCTACAGCTTATCATGAGATACTCTACCTCAGGCGAGCAAAACCTCGAGACTTCCTTAATATTTGATTTTGTGCACCAGCTGTTGTTTACAAATATACACAGACCGCCACCCCTTGTCTTACCGGAGTCAGCCGTTCTATCCTGCCGATGTAGCGTATATCCCACCAGCTGTATGTTATCCATGTTGTCGTTCAGCCACGACTCGGTGAAACATA
>NW_028160574.1:130000-138569 GCF_964263955.1 Coregonus lavaretus | reverse complement strand
TCCACATTTTGTTAAGTTAAAGCCTTATTCTAAAATTGATTAAATTAATAAAAATCCTCATCAATATACACACAATACCCCATAATGACAAAGCCAAAACAGGTTTTTAGTTTTTTTTTGCAAATGTATTAAAAATCCAAAACAGAAATACCTTATTTACATAAGTATTCAGACCCTTTTCTATGAGACTCGTAATTGAGCTCAGGTGCATCCTGTTGTTATTGATCATTCTTGAGATGTTTCTACAACTTGATTGGAGTCCACCTGTGGAAAATTCAATTGATTGGACATGATTTGGAAAGACACACACCTGTCTATATAAGGCCCCACAGTTGGGGAAGGGTACCAAAAAATGTCTGCAGCATTAAAGGTCCCCAAGAACACAGTGGCCTCCATAATTCTTAAATGGAAGAAGTTTTGAACCACTAAGACTCTTCCTAGAGCTGGCCGCCCGGCCAAACAGAGCAATCGGGGGAGAAGGGCCTTGGTCAGGGAGGTGACCAAGAACCCGATGGTCACTCTGACAGAGCTCCAGAGTTCCTCTGTGGAGATGGGAGAACCTTCCAGAAGGACAACCATCTCTGTAACACTCCACCAATCAGGTCTTTATGGTAGAGTGGCTAGACGGCAGCCACTCCTCAGTAAAAGGCACATGACAGCCCGCTTGGAGTTTGCCAAAAGGCACCTAAAGGACTCTCAGACCATGAGAAACAAGATTATCTGGTCTGATGAAACAAAGATTGAACTGTTTGGCCTGAATGCCAAACGTTACGTCTGGAGGAAACCTGGCACCATCCCTACAGTGAAGCATGGTGGTGGCAGCATCATGCTGTAGGGATGTTTTTCAGCGGCAGGGACTGGGAGACTAGTCAGGATCGAGCGAAAGATGAACAGAGCAAGTACAGAGAGATCCTTGATGAAAACCTGCTCCAGAGTGCTCAGGAGGTCAGACTGGGGCGAAAGTTCACCTTCCAAGAGGACAACAACCCTAAGCACACAGCCAAGAAAACACAGGAGAGGCTTCGGGACAATCTCTGAATGTCCTTGAGTGGCCCAGCCAGAGCCCGGATTTGAACCCGATTGAACATTTCTGGAGAGACCTGAAAATAGCTGTGCAGCAACTCTCCCCATCCAACCTGACACCGCTTGAGAGGATCTGCAGAGAAGAATGGGAGAAAATCCCCAAATACAGGTGTGCCAAGCTTGTAGCGTCATACCCAAGAAGACTTGAGGCTGTAATCGCTGCCAAAGGTGCTTCAACAAAGTACTGAGTAAAGGGTCTGAATACTTATGTAAATGTGATATTTCACATTTATCATTATGGGGTATTGTGTGTAGATTGATGAGGAAATAAAACAATTTAATTCATTTTAGAATAAGGCTGTAACGTAACAAAATGTAGAAAAAGTCAAGGGGTCTGAATACTTTCCAAATGCACCGTATGGGGAGCGTTAGAGAGAGAGAGAGAGAGAGAGAGAGAGAGAGAGAGAGAGAGAGTTAGAGAGAGAGAGTTAGAGAAAGAGAAAGAGAAAGAGAAAGAGAAAGAGAAAGAGAAAGAGAAAGAGAAAGAGAAAGAGAGAGATGGGTAGAGTTAGAGAGAGAGAGCGAGAGAGAGAGAGAGAGAGAGAGAGAGAGAGTGTGACAGATGAGAGAAAAATAGCAAGAAGGCGAAAGAAATGGTCAAAGAGAGTGATAGAGAAACAGAGAAAGAGAGAAGGACAGACAAGAGACAGGGAGAACGTAAAAAGAGAGCATGTACAGATGTAATAATAATAATAAAATAATTGGTCATTTAGCAGACGCTCTTATCCAGAGCGACTTACAGGAGCAATTAGGGTTAAGTGCCTTGCTCAAGGGCACATCGACAGATTTTTCACCTAGTCGGCTCAGGGATTAGAACCAGCGACCTTTCGGTTACTGGCACAACGCTCTTAACCACTAAGCTACCTGATCTTAATTTGATCACCCTGTTGCAGGAGAACATTCCAAATTAAGAAACTACATCTGCAGTGTGGGTTAGTTAGAGGAGATGACTGGAGAGCAGAGATGCTGGGTGCAGATAAGGCTATAACACTTTACACTCCAGACTGGGTGGTGATGGACACAGCAGATTAGCAGCAGTAGGAGAGTGGGATTAGGTATACAAATTTAAAAATGAGGGTTCCTCAAGGGTTCTTTGGAAAGGGTGATGGTTCTGTGTGGAACCATACTGACCCAAAGAAAGGGTTCTTTCCTCTTTTAGTGATAATTCAAATGTAGGGGCGGCGGCTCATTATAATATTTTGGGGCATGGTTTGGTCACAGCTCTTTTTGTGCAACCGTGCAAGAGATTGTCATTCCAGTTCATCTAATGTGTTGTGTTATGCTGTCACATATCATATATGACTGTGGCCAGTGATGGTGTCTTGTAAAAGACTCACATATGGACTTGTGTCAATTGAGAATGATTGACTAAGTCAGTCATTCTCAATTCTCTCCTCAGGGACTTCCAGCACTAGCACACCTGATTGAACTTGTTAGAAGTCCTGAACTGTCAATCTGAAAAGTACTTGTCCTCTCATGGCTAACAACTAGGAAGTTTGAAAAGACAGGATGAGTGGGCGGGGAGTTTATATTCATGAGCTCTCCTTGACTGAGAGCTCTTAGAATTGTTTTCCAGATATATGTACACATCTCCCGTTTGACATGTCTCTTGTGATGTGGTTCACCACAGCACTGATGGATGTGTTGACATGACAACTGCTTCAGAGTTTTGACTGACCCTTCCCCCATTTTGTTCCATGCTGGCTGAAGACCTAGCTAGCCAGTAACTAGCTAACACCAGACACAGATGAAGACCTAGCTAGCCAGTTACTAGCTAACACCAGACACAGATGAAGACCTAGCTAGCCAGTTACTAGCTAACACCAGACACAGATGAAGACCTAGCTAGCCAGTTACTAGCTAACACCAGACACAGATGAAGACCTAGCTAGCCAGTAACTAGCTAACACCAGACACAGATGAAGACCTAGCTAGCCAGTAACTAGCTAACACCAGACACAGATGAAGACCTAGCTAGCCAGTAACTAGCTAACACCAGACACAGATGAAGACCTAGCTAGCCAGTTACTAGCAAACACCAGACACAGATGAAAGAGGATACATAGAAATATCTTTGTCATAGATGAATAGGGTAAACTTTTAGTTATATTTGCTGACACCCTATGGTTAAATTTTGGCACCAGTAAAGTAGCTATCTAGCTATATAAACCACGTCCCTCTGCAATCACGCCTTCTCCGATGTTGGTTACAATGCATTACTTATTTAAATTAGGTAAGAGAATATCATGTTACCATTGGTGTATTCAAATATGAGTTAAATTGATGTCACACTATGCCCTTAATAATCCTGCCTCCTCAATCCAAGTGTTTGACATGGGGGAGGGGACCAGTAACTTTATGATCAAACTTTATCAGTGTAGAAGCAATAGTCATTTTTCATACTCTGGTCATCATACTTTGATCTGGTTTCCTTCAAATATCATCTAATTTCATGAAAAACAGGATTTTGACTGTTCAGTGATAAAACCTATGGAATTCTAGCTTTGCTTTATAGAACCTTAGGAAAGGGTTCTTTATAGCACCATACAAGTTCAATTTAGAACCTTATGAGCATGGTTAACTAAAATGTGGTCTGCTATGGTTACAAGTCAAATAACCCTTATTTGGCACTATATATAACCATGGGCATGTCTAGAAACACAGTAGACAGTGTAACCTCACCCTGCAGACCTCAGTTACATAGACAGTGTAACCTCACCCTGCAGACCTCAGTTACATAGACAGTGTAACCTCACCCTGCAGACCTCAGTTACATAGACAATGTATAACCAAGGAGGTTCGGTGGGCTATACGGTAGCGTGATGCCTGAGACCTGGGAGCATATCCATAAAAGCGTCTCAGAATATAAATTTGGTCGTAAGTGCTGAGAACAGAGACCTTTTACTCCTAATCCTATGGGTAAAAATAAAAGCTATGCTTGATGCCTCTTTAGTCACAAGAGTCACAGATGGTCTACAGATATATAGGAGACCTCATGAGCTTTCCTAACCCGCTAAGAGTTACCAGCAGGGGTCTTGATAATAGAAAACGGCAGTGAGTCAGTGGTTCCTGCAGCACATGCAATTGCTTTTGGAGTTGTTAAAATAATGTTTTGATATTTCTACAGTGCCTTGCACTAGTATTAATCCCCCATGGCATTTGTCCTATTTCGTTGCATTACAACCTGTAATTTAAATATAATTTTATTTGGATTTCATGTAATGGACATACACAAAATAGTCCTAATTGGTGAAGTGAAATGAAAAAAATAACTTGTTTAAAAAAAATCTAAAAAATTAAGAACGGAAAAGTGGTGCGTGCAAATGTCTTCACCCCCTTTGCTATGAAGCCCCTAAATAAGATCTGGTGCAACCAATTACCTTCAGAAGTCACATAATTAGTTAAGTAAAGTATACCTGTGTGCAATCTAAGTATCACATGACCTCTGTATAAACAGTGGGGAGAACAAGTATTTGATACACTGCCGATTTTGCAGGTTTTCCTACTTACAAAGCATGTAGAGGTCTGTAATTTTTATCATAGGTACACTTCAACTGTGAGAGACGGAATCTAAAACAAAAATCCAGAAATTCACATTGTATGATTTTTAAGTAATTAATTTGCATTTTATTGCATGACATAAGTATTTGATCACCTACCAACCAGTAAGAATTCCGGCTCTCACAGACCTGTTAGTTTTTCTTTAAGAAGCCCTCCTGTTCTCCACTCATTACCTGTATTAACTGCACCTGTTTGAACTCATTACCTGTATAAAAGACACCTGTCCACACACTCAATCAAACAGACTCCAACCTCTCCACAATGGCCAAGACCAGAGAGCTGTGTAAGGACATCAGGGATAAAATTGTAGACCTGCACAAGGCTGGGATGGGCTACAGGACAATAGGCAAGCAGCTTGGTGAGAAGGCAACAACTGTTGGCGCAATTATTAGAAAATGGAAGAAGTTCAAGATGACGGTCAATCACCCTCGGTCTGGGGCTCCATGCAAGATCTCACCTCGTGGGGCATCAATGATCATGAGGAAGGTGAGGGATCAGCCCAGAACTACACGGCAGGACCTGGTCAATGACCTGAAGAGAGCGGGGACCACAGTCTCAAAGAAAACCATTAGTAACACACTACGCCGTCATGGATTAAAATCCTGCAGCGCATGCAAGGTCTCCCTGCTCAAGCCAGCGCATGTCCAGGCCCGTCTGAAGTTTGCCAATGACCATCTGGATGATCCAGAGGAGGAATGGGAGAAGGTCATGTGGTCTGATGAGACAAAAATAGAGCTTTTTGGTCTAAACTCCACTCGCCGTGTTTGGAGGAAGAAGAAGGATGAGTACATCCCCAAGAACACCATCCCAACCCTGAAGCATGGAGGTGGAAACAACATTCTTTGGGGATGCTTTTCTGCAAAGGGGACAGGACGACTGCACCGTATTAAGGGGAGGATGGATGGGGCCATGTATCGCGAGATCTTGGCCAACAACCTCCTTCCCTCAGTAAGAGCATTGAAGATGGGTCGTGGCTGGGTCTTCCAGCATGACAACAACCCAAAACACACAGCCAGGGCAACTAAGGAGTGGCTCCGTAAGAAGCATCTCAAGGTCCTGGAGTGGCCTAGCCAGTCTCCAGACCTGAACCCAATAGAAAATCTTTGGAGGGAGCTGAAAGTCCGTATTGCCCAGCGACAGCCCCGAAACCTGAAGGATCTGGAGAAGGTCTGTATGGAGGAGTGGGCCAAAATCCTTGCTGCAGTGTGTGCAAACCTGGTCAAGACGTACAGGAAACGTATGATCTCTGTAATTGCAAACAAAGGTTTCTGTACCAAATATTAAGTTCTGCTTTTCTGATGTATCAAATACTTATGTCATGCAAGAAAATGCAAATTAATTACTTAAAAATCATACAATGTGAATTTCTGGATTTTTGTTTTCGATTTCGTCTCTAAGCAAAAAAAATCCACTAAGCAAGGGGCACCATCCATTATTAAAAAATGGAAAGAATATGGCACCACAACAAACCTGCCAAGAGAGGGCCGCCCAAAAAAACTCACGGACCAGGCAAGGAGGGCATTAATCAGAGAGGCAACAAAGAGACCAAAGATAACCCTGAAGGAGCTGCAAAGCTCCACAGTGGAGATTGGAGTATCTGTCCATAGGACCACTTTAAGCTGTACACTCCACAGAGCTGGGCTTTACAGAAGAGTGGCCAGAAAAAAGCCATTGCTTAAAGAATTTCTGGATTTTTTTTTTCGATTTCGTCTCTCACAGTTGAAGTGTACCTATGATTAAAATTACAGACCTCTACATGCTTTGTAAGTAGGAAAACCTGCAAAATCGGCAGTGTATCAAATACTTGTTCTCCCCACTGTATACACCTGTTCTGAAAGGCCCCAGAGTCTGCAACACCACTAAGCAAGGGGCACCACCAAGCAAGCGGCACCATGAAGACCAAGGAGCTCTCCAAACAGGTCAGGGAACAAGTTGTGGAGAAGTGCAGATCAGGGTTGGGTTATAAAAAAATATCAGAAACTTTGAACATCCCACGGAGCATCATTAAATCCATTATTAAAAAATGGAAAGAATATGGCACCACAACAAACCTGCCAAGAGAGGGCCGCCCAAAAAAACTCACGGACCAGGCAAGGAGGGCATTAATCAGAGAGGCAACAAAGAGACCAAAGATAACCCTGAAGGAGCTGCAAAGCTCCACAGTGGAGATTGGAGTATCTGTCCATAGGACCACTTTAAGCTGTACACTCCACAGAGCTGGGCTTTACAGAAGAGTGGCCAGAAAAAAGCCATTGCTTAAAGAAAAAATAAGCAAACACTTTTGGTGTTCGCCAAAAGCCATGTGGGAGACTCCCCAAACATATGGAGGAAGGTACTCAGATTAGACCAAAATTGAGCTTTTTGGCCATCAAGGAAAACACTATATCTGGCGCAAACCCAACACCTCTCATCACCCCGAGAACACCATCCCCACAGCGAAGCATGGTGGTGGCAGCATCATGCTGTGGGGATGTTTTTCATCGGCAGGGACTGGGAAACTGGTCAGAATTTAAGGAATGATGGATGGCGCTAAATACAGGGAAATTCTTGAGGGAAACCTGTTTCAGTCTTCCAGAGATTTGAGACTGGGATGGAGGTTCACCTTCCAGCAGGACAATGACCCTAAGCATATTGCCAAAGCACCACTCGAGTGGTTTAAGGGGAAACATTTAAATGTCTTGGAATGGCCAAGACAAAGCCCAGACCTCAATCCAATTGAGAATCTATGGTATGACTTAAAGATTGCTGTACACCAGCGGAACCCATCCAACTTGAAGGAGCTTGAGCAGTTTTGCCTTGAAGAATGGGCAGAAATCCCAGTGGCTAGTTGTGCCAAGCTTATAGAGACATACCCTAAGAGACTTGCAACTGTAATTGCTGCAAAAGGCGGCTCTACACAGTATTGACTTTGGGGGGGTGAATAGTTATGCACGCTCAAGTTTTCTGTTTTTTTGTCTTATTTCATGTTTGTTTCACACACAAAAAAAAATCGCAGTCGTAGGCATGTTGTGTAAATGAAATGATACAAACCCCACCAAAATCAGTTTTAATTCCAGGTTGTACGGCAACAAAATAGGAAAAATGCCAAGGGGGGTGAATACTTTCGCAAGCCACTGTATATGATCAATCCATACATAATCTAGACCTACATGCAACAATATCTCTTGTGCTTGAAGAATAACAAAACAAAATCCATAAAAACGCATGTCAAAAATGTTATAAATTGATTTGCATTTTAATGAGGGAAATAAGTATTTGACCCCTCTGCAAAACATGACTCAGTACTTGGTGGCAAAACCCTTGTTGGCAATCACCGAGGTCAGTCGTTTCTGATTGATAGGGGGTCATATACTTATTTCCCTCATTAAAATGCAAATCAATTTATAACATTTTTGACATGCGTTTTTATGGATTTTTTTGTTGTTATTCTGTCTCTCACTGTTCAAATAAACCTACCATTAAAATTATAGACTGATCATTTCTTTGTCAGTGGGCAAACGTACGATATCAGCAGGGGATCAAATACTCTTTTCCCTCACTGTATAACAGTAATATTATCAAAGTTCGACTTTTAACAATATGCGTATCATATTATTCGAAGTATCAAAATGTATATAAACAAATAAAATATACAAACACGGCTACCATGCCAACATATGTGGCGAAAATTAAGAGTAGACGAAGCAAACAAAAATTAATTATTTTAAATTAATTATCAAACAAAATTATATTATGCCTGGGCTTTAGCTCAGCGACCTTACACAGTCCTGTGTTGCGCAGACAACTAACGTTCAAACCCTGTTGGTTACAACAGCCTAGAACAATCTGTAAAAGAACACAGACTGTGGCAGAAGATAATAGACAACACATTTGTAATCTCTGCCAAGCACTCAAGTGAAAGCCATCTGGTAAGAACAATAATCTC
>NW_028160574.1:47500-125000 GCF_964263955.1 Coregonus lavaretus | reverse complement strand
CTCTCTCTCTCTCTCTCCCCCCTCTCTCCCCCCCCCCCCCCCTCTCCCTCCCTCTCTCTCTCTCTCTCTCTCTCTCTCTCTCTCTCTCTCTCTCTCGCTCTCTCTCTCTCTCTCTTTCTCTCTGCACACAAAAAAATGATGCTTCTAAATAGTACCAGATAGGAGTTCCTTGGCTTGTAACAATAGCGGAACCCTTTTTGGTGCTATATAGAACCCTTTTTTGAAGGTTCTAAATGGAACAATTATTGAGAATGGTTCTATAAATAACTCTTCTCAATCTGAAAGGTTATTTGTAGATCCTTTTAAAGAACCATACAGGGTTTTTTATTCTGGTCAGCCATATTATATTGTTAAACTTCCATAGGTGTTATTACTGTGTTTATTAACAAGTTGAATCAAGTGAGCTACCTCTGGAACAGCTGGGGGTCCCTGAGGAGAGAAATACTGACTGATTTAGTCCACCATTCTCAATTGACACAAGGCCATACATAAGTCTTTCACCATCCACCGTCACTGGCCATAGTCATATACAATTTGTAAAACGCAACACATTAGATAAACTGGAATGAAACTCTCACTCACGGTTGCACAAAAGAGCTGTGCGCAAACCACGCTCCAAAATATTCCACCCCTACATTTTAATTATCACTAAAAGAGCAAAGAAACCTTTTGTGAACTGTAAAGAACCATTGAAGAGCTCAAAGGCTTATTTGAGTCATTATGGTTCCACATAGAACCATCACCCTTCCCAAAGAACCCTTGAGGAACCCTCATTTTTTGTGTGTGTTTCATTCTCTCGCTTGCTACCGTTGCTCTCCTTCTCTCACCCTCCTCTCTCCCTGTTGCTCCCTCCCTCTCACACCTCCATCTCTCTCTCTCTCTCGCTCTCTCGCTCTCTCTCACCCCCACCTCCCTGCCTCTCTCCATTACCCCCCTCCCCTCTTTCCTTAACAGCTAAGACGTAGAGATCAGTCCATGGGAATTGACAGAGAGTCAGATAGGAGGTTGAGACATCGTGACTCAAGCAGACAAAGTACTGAATCATTTGGCTAACATCCACCTAACTAACAGATATATTTGACAGTGATTACCAGTGTGTGCGTCCGCCGTCCGTCTTTAAAAGACTGCTGCCATCCTAAAGCACATAGACTCACGTATCCCTCTTTATTAGGCTCTGGAGTGACTGATGTGTATTTTTAAACAAGCGAGTTGACACGTCTCAATGTTTGTGTGTGTGTGTGTGTGCGTGTGCTCACATGTGTGTGTGTGTGTGTGTGCGTGCGTACAACATCCTCAGATCGCCTCTCATCTCTCCTCTCTCACTTCTACTACCAACGTTTATGTCATCTCCTCCCCTCTCTCCCCTCTCTCCCCTCTCTCTGCATCTTTCACTCATTCCAGCAGGCAGGCGTTTCACACGTTTAAGCTCTCCTGTCTTCCCAGGTTACGGTCTGTTCTTAAAGATGTCTGTTTCCCTCTCTGTTTTTTTTTTTGTCATTTTAACCCTCCGCTAAAAATACTACAAAGCTACTCTAAAATAGATCAGTGTGTGTGATCAGTGTGATATCGGGAGATGCCTTCGAAACCAGCCACTAGGGGCAACGGTGAGCACTATTACATTCAAGTAGGCTTGCGGCTTGCTGGGGCTTTGTGGGCAGGGATGGCAGATGGGCTTAAGCTGCAAGCTCCAGCTCCTAGGGTTGCACGTTCAATCCCAGTGTTAGGCACTCTTTTATATTTATTCTATTACCCTATATCCCAACCATTCAGAATTCAAACCATGTCAATATATACAGGATGCAGCTGATGAGTTGAAGAGTACAGTAGGTAGCGGCTCCATTAACTGCAAACACACATTAAGAGACAGTGTTAGCCAGATGAGTTACAGGGACCCCATGTCCCCAAGCCAGGAGGCCAATCTCCCCCCAAAAAATTTCAGTAACTCTGACTGAGGCAGAAAGAGCCTTAACAAAACTGTTCATCCAGCTGTTTGCGGAGCGTGCGTGTGTGCGGTGGCTATTGGTTTGTGTACACAGGTGTCAGAGGGCTGCTGTTTGGTGAATAAACAGTTGTTGAGTGTATGATGGTGGGGATGAATACTGAGAGGGAGAGAGAGAGAGAGAGAGAGGGAGAGAGGAGAGAGAGAGAGAGAGAGAGAGAGAGAGAGAGAGAGAGAGAGAGAGAGAGAGAGAGAGAGAGAGAGAGAGAGGGAAAGAGAAAGAGAAAGAGAGACAGACAGAGAGTGAGACCGTTGACAACCCTGTACTGAACACGACTCAAGACAAAGGGAGAGCCAAGGGGCAGGGACACAGAGGCAGAATTATCCCACTGAGCTAAAACCTGAATAGATGATAGCTGGGGGGGACTATAATGAATATTCTGGTTGTGTAGGGGTTAAAGGTCCCGAACAATCATTTTGATTCCCATGTAAAATAGCCTTTTGAGTGACTAAAACATCACGCAAAATGTTGGATGTAAAATGTAGTTAGCTAGCCCAATCAAGCTAGATCATCTTGGACAATTTCAGTTGAAACTTGAGGTCTGGGTTCTTCTCATTAAATATATACAGTAACTACAAGAAAATGTTCATATATCATGACTATCAATGATGGCAAGACATTTGTATGTATGACAACTGCGTCTGAGTTTTGGGCAACCCCTCCCCCTGCTTTTGTTCTATGCTGGCTGAAGAACTAGCTAGCCAGTTACTAGCTAACACCAGACACAGATGAAGACCTAGTTAGCCAGTTACTAGCTAACACCAAACACAGATGAAGACCTAGCTAGCCAGTTACTAGCTAACACCAGACACAGATGAAGACCTAGCTACCCAGTAACTAGCTAACACCAGACACAGATGAAGACCTAGCTAGCCAGATACTAGCTAACATCAGACATAGATGAAGACCTAGCTAGCCAGTTACTAGCTAACACCAGACACAGATGAAGACCTAGCTAGCCTGTTACTAAACCTAAAAGTATCTTTGCCTTAGATGAATAGGGGAAACCTCAAATTATATTTGCTGACATGCTGCAGTCAAATTTTGGCACCAGTAGAGTAGCTATCTAGCGATATAAACCACGCCCCTCTGCAAACACGCCTTCTGCAATGTTGGTTACAAGGCGGTACTTATTTAAATTTGGGAAGAGAATAAGACGTTACCATTGGTGTATTAAAAATCTTACTTTCATCCCACCTCCTGAATCCTAGTGTTTGACATGAGGGAAGGGACCAGTAACTTTATGATCAAACTTATCAATGTAGAAGCAACAGTCATTTTTTATACTTTGGTAGTCCTACTTTGATCTGGTTTCATCCAACTTTAATCATCAAATTTCATGAAAACATGATTTTGACTGTTCGGGACCTTTAAGATCCTCAGGGCTGGTGGACGGTCCAACTGTCAGCTGTTTTACCATAATGTAACATATTGGCAGGAATAACGTAACCCGAACCGTTCTGCTCACTACAAAAATGGCAAATAGCTGCGTGTCTGTCCGTCCACCCGTCTGTCCATGCTTGACTGTCAGTCTTTCTCTTCCTTTGACTGACTTTGAGGGTAAAAATAGCTTGAAAGCAGATAGTAAAAGATAAAAACATGCAGTTGTCAGGTAAATATAGTATAAATAACCAGGTCCATGCTTCAGCAGGGGAGAGGCTTACATCTCAGAGCCCATTGGGTTTAAATATAACTATTCTCTAGAGACTGTGTGTATGTGTTTGTATGTGTGTGTGTGCACGCATGTGCGTGCCCTGTGGCTTAGCTCAGCTGACAAGAGTTCTTTGAATTCTTTCTTGACATCCTGACACGGTCGTGGTGCCGGGCCCGGCCCCCATGCAGCTCTCTCTCTCTTTTTCATTGTCCCTCGTTATATAAAGTGGGAAGAGAGGAGGAGGAAAAAGAGGAGGAAGGTGAGACAATGTATCCACAGGAAAGTATAATTACATCAACATTTCAAAGTGCTGGTAGTGCGTTCAGATTTCTATCACCTGAAGCATGTGCAGAATCAAACACGAGCTCGGCAAGTATGCATGCGTCTCTTGCATGTATTTTTATCTTGTGCGCATGCTTCCGTTGATAGAAATCTGAATGCACTACCAGCGCTTTGAAAAGTTGATGTAATTATACTTTCCTGTGGATATATTGTCTCACATTCCTACCTCCAAAAGGACCAACCGCACAAACAACCGGTAAAATATGTTAAATATCATTTTATTCAACATTCTGGCATGTAGAGGTCATGAGAGGAAACTCATTCAAACGCTAACTTCTTCCCGACGTAGAATTCAATGCAATTCAAGTCAGGTTTCCAGGCAAGGATGGAAGCAAATGTAAGTAATTATAACTTCCTAACAAATCATGCAAAAAATGTACAGTTAAGAGTAATATGTTAGTTAATGTAGAGAAACGATTATACATATTTTTGGGTCATAAAGTTCATTTACGAAAATTGCTATTTAACAAGCTAGCTGACTAGCTAGCATTAGCCAGCTGGCTATACATTCATAATATAAAATAATATAATATGCCATTTAGCAGACGCTTTTATCCAAAGCGACTTACAGTCATGCGTGCATACATTATTATTATTTTTTTGTGTATGGGTGGTCCCGGGGATCGAACCCACTACCTTGGCGTTACAAGCGCCGTGCTCTACCAGCTGAGCTACAGAGGACCACATTCCTCTTGCTATATGGACATTTGACATTTGTATGAATTGTAATTCGTGTTGTTTAATGTTTTAGGGACTCCTGACCAAACCAGCAAATCAGGCTGTCATCTTGGGAAACACAGTGGAAGTAAATAATCTAACTAGCTAGTTTAGCTAAAGAATTTACTGCAATTTGAATGTACAATTTTATAAGCTTGCCTTGCTGTTCATTGAAAAATATTTCTAAGTCAATCACTTGTCATTGTTCTTAAATTTAGTAACGTTAACATTAGAGATTGAAGATATTTGCCAAAGCAGGTTAACGTAGCAGTAGCTAACTATTTTCTTGCTTATTGTGTAATGGAGGATAAAAAGTCCTGTATGCTATGGATGTGCGTGGAACCCCGTATTATCGGCATATTCAACAGCGTTTAAGAAATATATTACCTTCAACAGTGTTATCTTGTGATCAAGCCATCAATATTTTGTGATTATTGTAGCCGATCTGTGTAACTATTCTCTAGAGACCGTGTTTGGTATAAATATTAGTTCAGAACCAGTGGAGGCTGCTGAAGGGAGGTCAGCTAATAATAAAGGCTGGAACGGAGCACATGGAATGGCATCAAACACATGGAAACCATGTGTTTGGTGTATTTGATACCATTCCACCGATTCTGCTCAAGCCATTACCACGACAACCACCTCCCCAATTAAGGTGCCACCAGCCTCCTGTGTTCAGAACAGTGGTTGGAATTGTTCTAGATACAACGCTTCCACTGGTAATGACTGAGTGAAGGAAAAGCGACGGAACCACAGCAGAAGATGGCTACATTACTACTCCACATTGAACCACATCCAGAGGATGGGTACATTACTACTCCACATTGAACCACAGCCAGAGGATGAGGCCACTAGGTCTTTTGACTGCAGGAAAGGGCTTAATATTGAGTTGTTCCCCTCTTTTGCCCTCAGAACAGCCTCAATTCGTCAGGGCATGGAATCTACAAGGTGTCGAAAGCATTCCACAGGGATACTGGCCCATGTTGACTCCAATGCTTCCCACAGTTGTGTCAAGTTGGCTGGATGTCCTTGGGTGGTGGACCATTCTTGATACACACGGGAAACTATTGAAGGTGAAAAATCCAGCAGCGTTGCAGTTCTTGACACACTCAAACCGGTGTGCCTGGCATCTACTACTATACCCCGTTCAAAGGCACTTAAATCTTTGTCTTGCCAATTCACCCTCTGAATGGCACACATACACAATCCATGTCTCAATTGTATCAAGCTTAAAAATCATTATTTAACCTGTCTCCTCCCCTTCATCTACACTGATTTAAGTGGATTTAACAAG
The DNA here is from genome assembly GCF_964263955.1 of Coregonus lavaretus. Classification (NCBI taxonomy): domain Eukaryota; kingdom Metazoa; phylum Chordata; class Actinopteri; order Salmoniformes; family Salmonidae; genus Coregonus; species Coregonus lavaretus. The sequence continues at coordinate 118,993 of NW_028160574.1, read as the reverse complement.
TGACATCAATAAGGGATCATAGCTTTCACCTGGATTCATCTGGTCAGTCTACAGTGAGGGAAAAAAGTATTTGATCCCCTGCTGATTTTGTACGTTTGCCCACTGACAAAGACATGATCAGTCTATAATTTTAATGGTAGGTTTATTTGAACAGTGAGAGACAGAATAACAACAACAAAATCCAGAAAAACACATGTCAAAAATGTTATAAATTGATTTGCATTTAAATGAGGGAAATAAGTATTTGACCTCTCTGCAAAACATGACTTAGTACTTGGTGGCAAAACCCTTGTTGGCAATCACAGAGGTCAGACGTTTCTTGTAGTTGGCCACCAGGTTTACACACATCTCAGGAGGGATTTTGTTCCACTCCTCTTTGCAGATCTTCTCCAAGTCATTAAGGTTTCGAGACTGACGTTTGGCAACTCGAACCTTCAGCTCCCTCCACATATTTTCTATGGGATAAAGGTCTGGAGACTGGCTAGGCCACTCCAGGACCTTCATGTGCTTCTTCTTGAGCCACTCCTTTGTTGCCTTGGCCGTGTGTTTTGGGTCATTGTCATGCTGGAATACCCATCCACAACCCATTTTCATTGCCCTGGCTGAGGGAAGGAGGTTCTCACCCAAGATTTGACGGTACATGGCCCCGTCCATCGTCGCTTTGATGCAGTGAAGTTGTCCTGTCCCCTTAGCAGAAAAACATCCCCAAAGCATAATGTTTCCACCTCCATGTTTGACGGTGGGGATGGTGTTCTTGGGGTCATAGGCAGCATTCCTCCTCCTCCAAACACGGTGAGTTGAGTTGCTTTTTGGTTTCATCTGACCACAACACTTTCACCCAGTTCTCCTCTGAATCATTCAGATGTTCATTGGCAAACTTCAGACGGGCATGTATGTGTGCTTTCTTGAGCAGGGGGACCTTGCGGGCGCTGCAGGATTTCAGTCCTTCACGGCGTAGTGTGTTTCCAATTGTTTTCTTGGTGACTATGGTCCCAGCTGCCTTGAGATCATTGACAAGATCCTCCCGTGTAGTTCTGGGCTGATTCCTCACCGTTCTCATGATCATTGCAACTCCACGAGGTGAGATCTTGCATGGAGCCCCAGGCCGAGGGAGATTGACAGTGCTTTTGTGTTTCTTCCATTTGCGAATAATCGCACCAACTGTTGTCACCTTCTCACCACGCTGCTTGGCGATGGTCTTGTAGCCCATTCCAGCCTTGTATAGGTCTACAATCTTGTCCCTGACATCCTTGGAGAGCTCTTTGGTCTTGGCCATGGTGGAGAGTTTGGAATCTGATTGATTGATTGCTTCTGTGGACAGGTGTCTTTTATACAGGTAACAAACTGAGATTAGGAGCACTCCCTTTAAGAGTGTGCTCCTAATCTCAGCTCGTTACCTGTATAAAAGACACCTGGGAGCCAGAAATCTTTCTAATTGAGAGGGGGTCAAATACTTATTTCCCTCATTAAAATGCAAATCAATTTATACAATTTTTGACATGCGTTTTTCTGGATTTTGTTGTTGTTATTCTGACTCTCACTGTTCAAATAAACCTATATTAAAATTATAGACTGATCATTTCTTTGTCAGTGGTCAAACGTACAAAATCAGCAGGGGATCAAATACTTTTTTCTCTCACTGTATGTCATGGAAAGAGCAGTCTATGTCATGGAATGTTTTGTAAACTCAGTAATATATGCATCTTCTGATGAGATACAAACATCTCATCTAGCCTGAACAAGTCCTCTTGACTGAATTAACGACTGTATGATAGGTGGTTGTAACTCCCTTTGTGGAGGAGAGGGCGTGTGTAGAGAGTCTTTGAGTGTGTGTGAGTGTAGAGAGTCTTTGAGTGTGTGTGAGTGTAGGCCCCTCTGTCTGTGGGTGTGAATACAGGTTTCTCTGTGGTGTAGGGTTTGTTGCAGGGGAAGGTGTGAGACTGGTTCCTCTCAAGGTGTCCTTCTCCATGTTGAGATTTTCCACGGTGCTTCTGCTTGCTGTGCTGTGTCTGACGGGCGCTGTCCACTGTCCTGTGGTTCTAATCATGGGTTCTGGTGATTCTGATCGCCTCTGTTCATGGTGCTGAATATGAATACCAGCATGTGATGACCATTATTTATCGAATAATTACCTACTATGTTTAATTGTTACTAGATTAAATTGTTAGAGGTCTTCTGGTGTATCTCTGTTGGACCCAGGCCTTCGTGGGAAGGGTTCTATTGGGCCTTCTCTCTCGGATGGCCTTTTAGATGTAAGGCTCGGATTGTCCACAAGAGGTCACAATGTCCTTCTTCTTGGTTGTCTGTTTACTTTCACTCGTTCTGGAAGTGGTCTTCTGAGGACGGCTAATCAGCCGTGTCGATGATCCCCTGTGGGGTGATGAGAGCAGTGTAGTAGACGATGGCTTGAAGAGAGTAACAGGATGGTCCCACTTTAATTCACCTTCTTAGATACAGTAGTTAGAACAGCTACTCAGCCGTAACATTGATTGTTAGTGGAGGCAACTTTGTCGTCTTCACCTCTTGTTGATTTTCAGGGTCGGGACCAATATGGAAAAGATCTGCAGCTTGAGGTCCGTCTAGTCTGATCTGATAATTCCTATCTCAATCTTTTATGCACTCTGGTAAAGAGGGGCGTTTCCGTCATACTGACACGCTCTCTGAGCTCCCTCGGGCGTGGCTAGTTACGAGGCAAAAGTATTTGTATTACTATGATTTTGTTAGAAAGCTAAATGACATTCCTATCTTCACGAAAACATTGTCTTCCTCCTTGATATTTTCTACACAAGGTAAAGGATGAACACCTGATATCCACAGTGTAAAAGCTCTTCAAGTCACAACGTTTTCCTTATAACGCCTTTGTACCATTTTTTTATGACATTACAAAACATACATGAATTTTCCATTTCCATTTCTTATCATTCCCAACGTTTGGATGTTGAAATATATTGTCCCAATGTTCATTGTTGGATGTTGAAGTTTTTGGGCGGCAAAAGTCTCTGAAGCAAAGGACATTCCTTTCACCATACTAGAGGGCCAGAGATAGATTCTCCTATGTCTAATTTATGGCAGTATTAAGGTGTCAGGACCGGCACAGCCCCCTGAGGGTAAGAGGGTGTGGTTGTTGTCGGCCATTTGCCAATCTGATGTGAGTCCTTTGATCATCACCCAGGGAGAGTCATGACATAGTGCTATTTGGTTAGTTGTTCACCTTTACCATTCTTCACATGATAAAGTCACCACATGGGCTGCCACTTGTGTCAAATATACTGAACAAAAATATAAACACGACATGAAGCAATTTCAAAGATTTTACTGAGTTACAGTTCATAAAAGTAAATCAGTAAATTTAAATGAATTCATTAGGCCCTAATCTATGGATTTCACATGACTGGGAATACGGATATGCATCTGTTGGTCACAGATACGTTCTTTTTTTTTTAAAGTAGGGGTGTGGATCAGAAAACCAGTCAGTATCTGGTGTGACCACCATTTGCCTCATGCAGCGCGACACATCTCCTTCGCATAGAGTTGATCAGACTGTTGATTGTGGCCTGTGGAATGTTGTCCCACTCCTCTTCAATGGCTGTGCGAATTTGCTGGATATTGCCGGGAACTGGAACACGCTGTTGTACACGTCGATCCAGAGCATCCCTAACATGCTCAATGGGTGACATGTCTGTTGAGTATGCAGACCATGGAAGAACTGGGACATTTTCTCCTTCCAGGAATTGTGTACAGATCCTTGCGACATGGGGCTGTGCATTATCATGCAGTAACATGAGGTGATTGCAGCGGATGAATGGCACAACAATGGGCCTCCGGATCTCGTCATGATAAAATGCAATTGTGTTCGTTGTGAACTCTGTTCTCAATGTTGACATCAGCAAATCGCTCGCCCACACGACGCCATACACATGGTCTGCGGTTGTGAGGCCAGTTGGATGTATTGCCAAATTCTCTAAAATGACGTTTGAGCCGGGTTATGGTAGAGAAATTAACATTCAATTCTCTGGCAACAGCTCTGGTGGACATTCCTCCAGTCAGCATGCCAATTGCACACTCCCTCAAGACTTGAGACATCTGTGCACATTTTAGAGTGACCTTTTATTGTCCCCAGCACAAGGTACATTTGTGTAATGATCATGCTGTTTAATCAGCTTCTTGATATGCCACACCTGTCAGGTAAAGAGAATGCTCACTACAGGGATGTAAACAAATTTGAGAGAAATAAGCTTTATGTGCGTATGGAATATTTTGGGGATCTTTTATTTCAGCTCATGAAACAACACTTGACATGTTGTGTTTATATTTTTGTTCAGTGTACATTAGTGAAAATATATCTATGAAAAAAAAACATAACCATTACAGCTGTAGTACTTTAGCTTGTCTTCAGCCATGAAATATTTACATTTACATTTACGTCATTTAGCAGACGCTCTTATCCAGAGCGACTTACAGTTAGTGAGTGCATACATTAATTTTTTTATTTTTCATACTGGGAATTTAACCCACAACCCTGACGTTGCAAACGCCATGCTCTACCAACTGAGCTACATCCCTGCCCAAATATGCAGAGAACTCCACCTAGTGGAGGTTGTGCATCATCACCAATGCACAGAAGACAGATACAGTACAGTCGTGGTCAAAAGTTTTGAGAATGACAGAAGTATTGATCTTCACAAAGTTCGCTGCTTCAGTGTTATGAGATATTTTTGTCAGATGTTACTATGGTATACTGAAGTATAATTACAAGAATTTCATAAGTGTCAAAGGCTTTTATTGACAATTACATTAAGTTTATGCAAAGAGTCAATATTTGCAGTGTTGACCATTCTTTTTCAAGACCTCTGCAATCCGCCCTGGCATGCTGTCAATTAACTTCTGGGCCACATCCTGACTGATGGCAGCCCATTCTTGCATAATCAATGCTTGGAGTTTGTCCGAATTTGTGGATTTTTGTTTGTCCACCCGCCTCTTGAGGATCGACCACAAGTTCTCAATGGGATTAAGGTCTGGGGAGTTTCCTGGCCATGGACCCAAAATGTCGATGTTTTGTTCCCCGAGCCACTTAGTTATCACTTTTGCCTTATGGCAAGGTGCTCCATCATGCTGGAAAAGGCATTGGTCGTCACCAAACTGTTCTTGGATGGTTGGGAGAAGTTGCTCTCGGAGGATGTGATGGTACCATTCTTTATTCATGGCTGTGTTTTTAGGCAAAATTGTGAGTGAGCCCACTCCCTTGGCTGAGAAGCAACCCCACACATGAATGTTCTCAGGATGCTTTACTGTTGGCATGACACAGGACTGATGGTAGCGCTCACCTTGTCTTCTCCGGACAAGGTGTTTTCTGGATGCCCCAAACAATCGGAAAGGGGATTCATCAGAGAAAATGACTTTACCCCAGTCCTCAGCAGTCTAATCCCTGTACCTTTTGCAGAATATCAGTCTGTCCCTGATGTTTTTCCTGGAGAGAAGTGGCTTCTTTGCTGCCCTTCTTGACACCAGGCCATCCTCCAAAAGTCTTCGCCTCACTGTGCGTGCAGATGCACTCACACCTGCCTGCTGCCATTCCTGAGCAAGCTCTGCATTGATGGTGCCCCGATCCCGCAGCTGAATCAACTTTAGGAGACGGTCCTGGCGCTTGCTGGACTTTCTTGGGCACCCTGACGCCTTCTTCACAACAATTGAACCTCTCTCCTTGAAGTTCTTGATGATCCGACAATGGTTGATTTAGGTGCAATCTTACTAGCAGCAATATCCTTGTCTGTGAAGCCCTTTTTGTGCAAAGCAATGATGACGGCACGTGTTTCCTTGCAGGTAACAATGGTTAACAGAGGAAGAACAATGATTTCAAACACCACCCTCCTTTTTAAGCTTCCAGTCTGTTATTCTAACTCAATCAGCATGACAGAGTGATCTCCAGCCTTGTCCTCGTCAACACTCTTACCTGTGTTAACGAGAGAATCACTGACATGATGGCAGCTGGTCCTTTTGTGGCAGGGCTGAAATGCAGTGGAAATGTTTTTTGAGGATTAAATTCATTTTCATGGCAAAGAGGGACTTTGCAATTAATTGCAGTTCATCTGATCACTCTTTATGACATTCTGGAGTATATGCAAATTGCCATAATCAAAACCGAGGCAGCAGACTTTGTGAAAATTAGTATTTGTGTCATTCTCAAAACTTTTGACCACGACTGTACATAATGCCATACATTGTCAGTCAGTCTAGTTATACACAGGGGCGCAGCTTTGGTTTTAGAAGTTGGGGGGACATAACTGTTGTTGTTTTTGTAGGCGGATAAACACTCCAAACAGCCTACCCGACCTCTCGGAGGCGTCCGCACGGTCCTAAAGCACACCATTGCCTCGTTTTGTATCACATTCCAATGATAAAACTGGGGGGGACAAAAATGCTATTTCAGAATGTGGGGGGGACATGTCCCCCTGTCCCCAGTGAAAGTTGCGCCCCCGGTTACACACATAGATGAATTCACTTCTCACCCTGTTACAGTCATGTTTAGTCATTTATTGAGGCACATACACAAGAAGTCATACAATACAGTTCACATTTCACATTCTGGTCTCTGTAAACACATTAAAGGTAGAGGGTAAAATACATTCTGGCAGTTAACTCATTGCACTGTCCATTAGGAAAGACACTATGGAAAAACATCACTTAACCCTTAAAGACACAGGCAGTGATGTAGGCAAGTCAGTAAACCTTGAGTCCGAGTCACTTGATAATGCTAAAAGTTGCTGACCAAACATTTTAAAGCTTAATTTCATTACAGTGTACGTTTGTAAGGCTAAATAGACCATACAGTTATCTAAGATTTGCTGTTTGTTGAATTATGCAAAAGAAAGAGATTGTCTGACAACAACGTTACAACTGGTCAAGTTCAAGTCCGAGTCACCACTGGTCGAGTCCGAGTCGAGTCACGAGTCATGACCTGAGTCAAGTCCGAGTCCTGGACTAGAGTACTACAACACTACATCAAACAGCAGAGAAGCCACACACAAAACTCTACCGAGCAGCAGCACGGCGGACACACTGTAGACCTAACATCAGGAAACTAAACAGAGTTTAACTCACTAGAATAGATATATACATTGTACATTGTTAAGAGATGTTGTGTGAACTCAAAGAATCAGGAGCTGTGTTGATGTCAATGGGCAATGTTCAGCTAGCTTTGACTAGCTTCTGCTACTTATGAACGTCCAGAGCTGAGCATTGATGTGTGAATTGAATGATAGGTACTAGAGAACGATCAGTTTGGTTAAATTAAGGATTACGTTAAGGATTCAGGTGTGTCCGTGTGTGTCCATCTCCGTGTGTGTTGTGAATTTGTGCGTGAACACGTGTGTGTTTGTTACCCGGCCCCCTCATGAGGTGTTACACTCTCCCAGGGACAGATGATCTCTTTCACCTGCCCTCCTCCACCTCCTCCCTTTCTTGACGCCCCCCCACTCTCCTCCTCATCCTCGGAGTCGATGGGGTAGATACGACACTCTGGAGGGATGTCCACCTTGATCTGGAAAAAACTGGAGGAAGGAGGAGAGGAAAGAGGGATGAGGAGGGAATGAAGGGATGAGGATGCTTTAAGGTGTGTGAGCTTACTCTCTGTCACTCACTTGGCAATGCGTCTGGGCGGGGCTTGGCTGGGCTGTTCCGTGCCGATAGGCTGAACGCGGCTGCTGGTCCCGGCAGGGGCGGGACATTTGGGTGACAGGCTGGCGAATACCGTGGAGGAAGTACAGCCCCGCCTCAACAGACGGCCCAATGAGAGAGCCATACGTGAACGAGAAGAGACAGCTGTCCCCCAGCCTCCAGGGCCCGCCTCTCCCCCCTCCACCCCACCTCGTCCTCCTTCCTCCCACCTGCGTTCTGAGGCGGGGGTGCTGTCTATGGTTACGCTGATGGGTGAAGGGCAGGCGGGGGTGTGGGGGAGACGGAGGGAGCAAGGGGGTGAGGCGGGGGAGGAAGAGGGTGGGCCAGAGTAGACCGCGAGGTGGGGGACGGGCGCTGTAAAGCGACACAGCTGTAGGGGTTAGAGGTCAGAGGTCAGATATAGGGTCAGGGGGGAAAGGTCACTGAGAGGTTATACTAATACATCGCACACAGGGATGGAATGGTAAAAATGATGGGTAAATGCTGAACACTGGTATACTGTAGATGAAGGGAGCATGGATTGGGTCTGGCCCTAGGACAGGAATGACTGAGTTATCTGTGAGTTCTGTTATGGCATTATGGTCCAATGGACAGTGACTAGATGACACAGTGAAGATGAGAAGACAGAACGATATGGCTGGTTATAGATGCTTTATTGGATAGATGGTGTAGGTTACAGTAATGACATACAACATGTGTGTCATTCCACAAATAGAGTGGCTTTAGGGTAAAGGCTTTCTTTCTTCATTTTTATTCCACCAAATTTGAACATTCTATCGTTAATAGCACACGTTCAACTTCGTAATAAACATGTTACATCTCAAGAGGTCAGACTAAGAAACATTACTATAAAAGTGACTATTGACAGGGTTGACTGTAACATAGTTGACGATTTCATCTTAAATCAGCCATAACTCCCATTGTTACAGGGGGAATGGACGCTCGCTGTGTGCAACAGGGAGGAACAATTGAATGCAAGCTTCACAAAAAAATGTAAACTTGTTAAAGCATTTCTAGCCTATCTACGCCATATATACAAAAGTATGTGGACACCCCTTCAAATTCGTGGATTTGGCTATTTCAGCCACACCCGTTGCTGACAGGTGTATAAAATTGAGCACACAGCCATGCAATCTCCATAGACAAACATTGGCAGTAGAATGGCCTTACTGAAGAGCTCAGTGACTTTCAACGTGACACCGTCATAGAATGCCACCTTTCCAACAAGTCAGTTCGTCAAATTGTCAGACAAATTTTAAGATCACCATGCGCAATGCCAAGCATCGGCTGGAGTGGTTTAAAGCTCACCGCCATTGGACTCTGGAGCAGTGGAAACGCGTTCTGTGGAGTGATGAATCACGCTTCACCATCTGGCAGTCCAACGGACGAATCTGGGTTTGAAGGATGTCAGGAGAACGCTACCTGCCCGAATGCATAGTGCCAACTGTAAAGTTTGGTGGAGGAGGAATAATGGTCTGGGGCTGTTTTTCATGGTTCGGGCTAGGCCCCTTAGTTCCAGTGAAGGGAAATCTTAACGCTACAGCATACAATGGCATTCTAGACGATTATGTGCTTCCAACTTTGTGGCAACAGTTTGGGGAAGGCCCTTTCCTGTTTCAGCATGACAATGCCCCCGTGCACAAAGCGAGGTCCATACAGAAATGGTTCGTCGAGATCGGTGTGGAAGAACTTGACTGGCCTGCACTGAGCCCTGATCTCAACCCCATCGAACATCTTTGGGATGAATTGGAACGCCAACTGCGAGCCAGGCCTAATCGCCCAACATCAGTGCCCGACCTCACTAATGCTCTTGTGGCTGAATGGAAGCAAGTCCCCGCAGCAATGTTCCAACATCTAGTGGAAAGCCTTACCGAGTGGAGGCTGTTATAGCAGCAATAAGATGTTCGACGAGGTGTCCACATACACTACATGACAAAGGGTATCTATGGGTAACAGGGTTGACATGTTATGCTCGATGTTCTCATTTTTCCACCACAAAACACCAGACAATGGCCAGAAAGAGCAGAGCCAGCTCACCTGCTTTTACACTATGATTTGACTATTAGATGTTAAATGTTTCTTTAAAAAAAAGAATAGTTTTAACATATTAACACAAGAGTTGAGTTCACGTTACAGGGTTAAACCTGAGGGACAAATTAAGAGTTTATTTCCAAAACGCTATATATATCCATAACAGAAATGTTGGTAAATTAGCTTTTATTGTTTAAAGAACTTATGAAAGAGATTGGTGTGTTTTTTCCACTATCTAATCATGGCATGGTGTTGTTCAATGACAGACATGTATTTGTTTAAAATCTATCACTTGATGGTTTCATTTCAGAGAAATAAATAATCATGTTTTTGCTAAACGCTATACATCCGCCTCACCCTCAGAAAAATTAGTACTGCTAGGTTTTACACAGTCAAATGTTATAAATAACGACATTTTTTTTTATAAATAACTGTACAAATGATACATTTGTGACTCTTTTTTTTTTACATTTACAAATTATTCAATGCAGTAATATGAGATCTGTATGTAAAACATTTACATTTGACATTCAGAGCGATTGACAGTTAGTCCATTTATCTTAAGATAACTAGGTGAGAACCACCTATCACAGTCAAATACAGGATACGAACATTCCATTCCAGCTAAATAATGGATATATAGCGTATGGCAAAACATTTATTTTGTTTCGCATCTAAAATCTATTAATTAAACATGTTATAACAGTAATATTGTACACACACGAAGGCTCCCATAAGCAACCATTTCTGATGAAAAAAACCACAACATGTGAAACATTTGTGGATATAGCGTTTTGGAAATAAACCCTTCAAAAAGGTAAATTAATCACTAATCACATTAAATAAGATATTTCCCAAAGAAACAAAAGAACTAGGACTGATGGTGAAAACGTCGGGAAGATCTTGGGGTTAAGTGGGTTAAAATCTTCCTAGAAGTTGGACAAACATGACCTGGGACATGCCAAAATTGGGATTTTCAGTGAAAACACAATTTATTTTAATGAGAAAACATTGCTATTGGCATAGTTTAAGATGGTTTATGTACACACATAAATGTCTGAGGGATATAAAAGGCACTCTATTGGTGGAACGACACATAAATGTCCCTATGGGTGGAACATGAAGCTGATGACATTGAAAGACAGGTGAGAGACACAGATACCGGTGAGACACAGGTGAACATACCATCAAAACTAAAACACTATCAACTATGACGTTTACTATGATTTTCTAGAATAATGTGAACAGAAAACACTTAATAACTTTACATTTAACGGTCTGTGGTAGTACTGTGTTAGACTGAAAGTTAGACATTACTGTTCTTCTAGTTTACAGTTCATAGAAATTCAAAATTGCACATTTAATTTCAAATCTTCACTATTTGTCAGCACTGCTGTCCTCTAAACTATATTTAAAAGGTAGCAACAACTTTGCTTAGTTTTCACCGGGTGTGTAGCCTATGTGTGTGTGTGTGTGTGTGTGTGGTTGTGCTTCTAGAAGTGTGTGTATTTATGTCAATGCATGCGAGTATGTCTGTGGTCTATTTTTTGGGTGGGGGCACCTCCTTGCCCTTGTTGCTGAGTTTGCTCATGACCTGTGTGATGTCCACAGGTCCACTGGTGGCCATCCTGGCTCTCTCCTCCTTCTCCTGCTGGCGGACGACGATGGGACTGATGCTGGGACGACGCTTCCTCGCGTTGGCCTCCAACTGGGACACACTGGAGAAGGGAGGAGAATGTCTTTACAATTACACCCTCTTTCTAGCTCTGCGTTGAGGAAGACAGGTATGACAGTAGACAATATGCTCCACTGTACTGACACACAGCACTGACCTGAACATGTGCTGATCAGGACCGATGGCCCTCTTCTGAGTGTCCTTAAACACTGGAGACTTCAGGTACCGCCCATAAGAGTCCTACAACACACACTTAGATACCTCCTGTACGTGTATTGAAAGTTTTACTCCAAAATAAGTTAGTCAGGAATGTTACATCATGGCAGCCATTTTGTGTTTGATTTCTCCAGTTACAGCAGGCAGAGGGCCAGTGGTCTTAATGCGGTGAAACTGACCTTCTTCATCAGCATGAAGATGTGTGTCTGAGCTGCGTCCAGTACGTATCTGTGAGGGTGTTTCAGCCCTTTAACCGTCACTTCCATGGTCTTCCCGTCAATGTTGATCCACCGGGGGGCGCCACGCGCCAAGAAAGTCCTGACCAGAGACATGGTTAGTGTCTGTGTGTGTGTGTGTGTGTGTGTGTGTGTGTGTGTGTGTGTGTGTGAGCGTGTGTGTATGTACGTGAGTGCGTCTTACTTGTAGACCTGCTGGGCCTTGTCGTTCATGGTAGCGGCCGTTCCCCACTTCAGATCCTCACAAGCCTCCCAGAACGCCAGGTTCTCACCTGTCAATCAATCAATCAGTCAACCAATCAAACTTTACTTTTATAATATGAACCCCAAATAGAACAAGTAAATGCCCCTTAAGAAGAGCCAGACTGTTGGGTGTAAAAGGGACTGGTATGTGACTGCCTAGAATCATCTATTATTTGTTTATTTAACATTTATTAAACCAGGTTAGTCTCGTTGAGATAAAAATCTATTTTTCAAGAGAGACCTGGACCAAGACATAATACCATTGTTGTAATGTTTTCCCAATGTTGTTATAACGTAATCCAACGTACCGCTGAACTCCTTCTTGAGGAAGAGTCTGAAGTCATCTCTGCCTCGAGGATCAGAGAGCAGCTCCCCGAAACTGAAGGTCCACCTCTCCACACGCATCTTAGTAGGAATTTCCACACTGACAGACACACACACACACACACACACACACACACACACACACACACACACGTCCACGTATTGATATTGTAGAAGTTAAAATAATACATTCTACAACAACTGGTAGGACAGGAATAGTAAGCTGAACAGTTGGGGATCAGACTCACTTGGCCATGTTGAGCAACCAGTAGGTGACATCATCAGTGACCCAGGGGTTGCTAGGGAGACAGGGGGCTAGGAAAGGGTCGTGCTTACTACAGGTGACGGAGTATTTCACCAGACTGGAGAAGTAAGAGAGAACACAAACAACAACAACAACTACGTTGGAGAATGATGCTTTTTAGCACCTAGTGATACAGATGTTTTGACCATTTATTACGACACGGTGCCCTAGTAAATGAGTTCAGCTTTTAACCCTGGGTGTGTCAGACGTGATGAAATGTAAACTAGAGTGACGTACGCTCCGATAGACACAGACGACTTGACCCTCGGCCTCATGATGGACTGCTGGGTAAAAATCATCTACAGGAAACAGGAAAAAGGAAGTGGTCATCAACACAGACAAAAGAAAGGAGGAGCTGGTCATATGTAAAGTGGGATACATTTCATATGCTAATTATGTTAGGATATTAAATGTTGTTACTAACAATTCTTCTGAAGAAGTCTGAAGTTGCTTTCTGGAAAATAAAACAATGATTTGGTTATATCAAAGCAGAATGGCCAGCTACAGTCAACTTTGTTCTGTCAGACATAAAGTAATAATGTAGTATTTATTGCTACACTTAAATCGTTTGTTTGTGTGTGTGTGTGTGTGTGTGTGTGTGTGTGTGTGTGTGTGTGTGTGTTTGTGCATGTGTGTGTGTATGTTTGTGTGTGTGTGTGTGTGTCTGCGTGTTTGTGTAAGTGTGTGTGTGCAGGCGAAAGTACTCTTCAAAGTCGAAACAGTAAAAGAGAAGAGAACCTGCAGAGAGAAAAGAGAAGAGAAATATCCTGTCAATTCATTCAAATAGAAATCAAATGAAAGGTGCAATCTGCAATATCTTCAGTTGAAGTCTGAGACTGGATTGGCTAACAGAGTGGACAGGTGTGATGTGATTGGTTGACAGAGAGTCCAGGTGTAATGTGGGGGCAGGTAGAAGGGTGTGTACCTCTATCTAATGAAGATTACCACAGTTTAAATCCTCTTATCAAATATAAGCAGCTTGAATAGAGCCTTGCTAGGTCACAGACAATGACCCGAAACTGTAACTACAATACACCCTCAGCATAAGCAAGCTAAGCTAATCTGCGCGCGCACACACACACACACACGTGGGACTGACCTGTTACCTCCTCTGCATTGGGGTCTACCATGCGTTCCAGTCCGTAATCCATTGCACTGACGGTCCCTGGCTACAGACAGACAGCCAGACAAAAAAAATGGTAATTTGCACGGTATGATAATATGATTTGATAGCATGTTGTGTTGTTTTGTTGATTGGTATAAGACTGAGAAATTAGCTAGGCCCCCTACCCCTACGCCCCCAATGAGAATACCCAGCATGCTTCATTCTCTACCCATGATTCCTCATTAGCAGCCTGTCTGTCTAGACAGAGGTAAAGGCCAAAGCTCCTACCTGCAGAGACACACATCATCTCACCCAGCGATATATTCACCTGTCAGCAGAATAGTGTCTGATAACAGAGCTGATCATCTTTACTGCCTGATACGTTTAGTTTGAAGACAGGATTAACCTTTTACTGCAATGGGCTAAATCAGGGTCACACAGAGTGTTTCTTGGTAGTCTTAAAGAAATCTGCTTTGATACAAATGTATACACCTCACACACATGGTTATGGGCTTAAAGAAAAGAAGACAGCTGCACCATGTCAGATATAGAGTTGAAATGTATTCCATTTTGAGTTTGCATCCCAATATTACACTTTATATACATCACAGAGGACTGAAATATAACCGCTCCGATAAAAAAATAAAAAACATGACTTCAAAAAATGTAAGCCTATGCAACATTAACCAATTTAAAACAGTTTTATAACAATTAGGTTTGTTCAGTAGGCTATAGGCCCAATACATTATCACTGCATATTGGCTTTGCTTGAATTGCACTGCCAATGATCTTCTCAGACCATTTAGAAATTATATTTCAAACTTTTAGCTATATGAAAGGAGAAAAGGGAAACCTAGTCATTTGCATAACTGAATGCATTCAACCAATAGATCATTTGTTGTATTTTTTTTTTTTTACTGGACTGATGGCCTGCATCTGATGGTCAGTCTGAGGAGAGGGAGGGAGTCGGCAGAGTTCTACCTTCAGATACATGCGCTAGGGCTGCTGAATCAAGTGCACGTACCGCCAACAGCGCATAACGAAATTTTTAAAAACACAAGGCTTTATCGTTGGGTTTTTTACAGAAATGTTTGGTGATCGACTAGGGATGCTTTGGAGATCGTCCAGTCGATCGCGATTGACCGGTTGGTGACCACTGATGTAGGTATATTCACCATACAGAAGACAAGTTTGATGCAGTGTGTGTGTGCATGTGTGTGTGTGTGTGCGTGTGTGTGTGTGCATGTGTGTGCGTGTGTGTCTCACCGGAGGTCTGTGTACAACCCAGTATGCTCTCTCCTGACAGTCAAACACCGCACGATCCGGCTTCTTTCTCTCCTTCCCCGCCCTGCACAAACACACACACACACACACACACACACACGTGCCATACAGCTGTTAGTTAACTCGCACAGCTGTGAGTTAGAGGCCTGATAAACAATTCCCATGTAAACAGTCTGTGGGTGAATGGATGTTAGTGTAGTCTGTTTCTGCCAGACAAACCTGTACTGTTCTTTAGCCTGCATCACAATGAAGTCCCATTTATGGTTCATCCACTTGTGAAGGCTGTTATACTGCTCCTGAAGAGGAAAGACAGATGTCTGTTACCACGTTCACTGATTATAGACAGATGTGTGTTACCACGTTCACTGATTAGACAGATGTGTCTGTTACCACGTTCACTGATTAGACAGATGTGTGTGTTACCACGTTCACTGATTAGACAGATGTGTCTGTTACCACGTTCACTGATTAGACAGATGTGTGTGTTACCACGTTCACTGATTAGACAGATGTGTGCGTTACCACGTTCACTGATTAGACAGATGTGTGTGTTACCACGTTCACTGATTAGACAGATGTGTGTGTTACCACGTTCACTGATTAGACAGATGTGTGTGTTACCACGTTCACTGATTAGACAGATGTGTGTGTTACCACGTTCACTGATTAGACAGATGTGTGTGTTACCATGTTCACTGATTAGACAGATGTGTGCGTTACCACGTTCACTGATTAGACAGATGTGTGTGTTACCACGTTCACTGATTAGACAGATGTGTGTGTTACCATGTTCACTGATTAGACAGATGTGTGCGTTACCACGTTCACTGATTAGACAGATGTGTGCCTGCATGTGTGTTTGAATGTCTCTCACCTGTTCATGGATCTCCAGTACTCCTTTCTTGCGGATGTTTCTCTTGGCCAGGTAGATTGCTGAAAAAATAAACATGATTTTATTAGTTGTTTTTTTACTTAAAACGTATTCATGGGTTGCACGTCGCGTCACAATATTGTTTTGAACTTTCGTTTTAGGACTGATGCCCAACTGAGCATTCTACTCAATGCATCCTCACTGGGCGCTGATAAAGATTTAGTCTAAAGTGCAGTACTGTGGCTTGAAAACACGATGATATTTCTAAAGAAGGCAAATAATTATTAGGAAAACCTTTTGTCATAATTGTCATGTCGCCAGATTGACTTTAGTTGCAGTATAACGTTAGTTAGATTGATTTTAGCTAGCTAACGTTAGCACTGCTAGCTATTTTTGATTAACTTTGCTAGCTAATGACAACATTGCCATCTGTCTAAAGTAAATTTGACAACATGATGATGGCAAAGTTGGTTCCTACTAAATATGTACCTACGTCATCGTATTCCCAAGCTCCTCTAGTGTAATTTGGACTAAACAGTCATTAGCCCTGGTTTAGAGTCATTAGGTAGCTTAGTTGGTAGAGCATGGCATTTTCAACGCCAGGGTTGTGGGTTCGATTCCCATGGGGGGCCAGCATGAAAAATAAAATAAAATAAAAATAATGTATGCACTCACTAACTGTAAGTCGCTCTGGATAAGAGCGTCTGCTAAATGACTAAAATGTAAAATGTAAAAAATTTGCCCCTGTTCTACTTTTGAGCATCAATATGGCTGTAGAACATTGTACATATTACCTCAACTACCTCAACTAGCCGGTGCCCCCGCACATTGACTCTGCAACGGTACCCCCCTGTATATATAGCCTCCCTACTGTCACTTTATTTTACTGTATATATAGCCTCCCTACTGTCACTTTATTTTACTTCTGCTCTTTTTTTCTCAACACTTTTTTTGTTGTTGTTTTATTCTTACTTTTTTTGTTTAAAATAAATGCACTGTTGGTTAAGGGCTGTAAGTAAGCATTTCACTGTAATGTCTGCACCTGTTGTATTCGGCGCATGTGACCAATAAAATTTGATTTGATTTGATTTGAGAACATTGATAAAAATGGCAACGACGCGACCGAGTGATGGAGGAGCAACACACTAATATGTCCACAATGTAGGTGACCTAACAATAAAGAAAGCTTTAAAACTTTTTGGCCGACCCGACCAAATTCACATAGAAATATTAGTTATAGATCTGTTCTCATTGAAAGCAAGTCTAAGAAGCTGTAGATCAAATCAAATCGTATTTGCCACATGCCCCCCGAATACAACAGGTGTAGACCTTACAGTGAAATGCTTACTTACAAGCCCTTAACCAACAATGCAGTTTTAAGAAAAATAAGTGTTAAGTAAAAAATAGATGAGTAAAAAATAATTAAAGAGCAGCAGTAAAATAAAATAACAGTAGGGATGCTATATACAGCGGGTACCCGTACAGAGTCAATGTGCGGGGGCACCGGTTAGTCGAGGTAATTGAGGTAATATGTACATGTGGGTAGAGTTAAAGTGACTATGCATAGATAATAAACAGAGTAGCAGCAGCGTAAAAGAGGGGGTGGGGTGGGGGGGACAAAGCAAATAGTCCGGGTAGCCATGATTAGCTGTTCAGGAGTCTTATGGCTTGGGGGTAGAAGCTGTTAAGAAGCCTTTTGGACCTAGACTTGGCGCTCCGGTACCGCTTGCCGTGCGGTAGCAGAGAGAACAGTCTATGGCTAGGGTGGCAGGAGTCTTTGACAATTGTTAGGGCCTTCCTCTGACACCGCCTGGTATAGAGGTCCTGGATGGCAGGAAGCTTGGCCCCAGTGATGTACTGGGCCGTACGCACTACCCTCTGTAGTGCCTTGCGGTCGGAGGCCGAACAGTTGCCATACCAGGTGGTGATGCAACCAGTCAGGATGCTCTCGATGGTGCAGCTGTAGAACTTTTTGAGTATCTGAAGACCCATGCCAAATCTTTTCAGTCTTCTGATGGGGAATAAGCTTTGTCGTGCCCTCTTCACGACTGTCTTGGTGTGTTTGGACTGTTCTATGTGCGCTATTTCTATACTTTATACTTTAGTTTTTGCGTCTTTTACTTTCGGTTTTGTACACCAGCTTCAAAAAGCAGAAAATGCAATCTTTTTGTTCATGGAAAATATGTTTCACAGCGGTTTAGATGGTACAATGATTCTCTACACTATACTTGCTTTTTTTGTCACATAAACTGAAATTAGGCAAAGTATTAGAATTTTAGCAACCAGGAAATTGCGGAGAGATTTCTGCATGGTGCACCTTTAACTATGTTTGTCTCGTTGTGTGTATCTCACCATAGTCTGTGTCCTCTACAGGCCACTGCTGGGCCGGCCAAAAGTATGGTGTCTGAGAGAAGACAAAAAGCACAGAGGTTTGGCATAGAGTTAGGCGTATGGGGTTGGTTAAGGTTAAGGTTTATAAAGTGTTGTCATGGTTACCTGAAAGCGGTAGAGGGTTGTGTCTGGTTTAATGACTAGTCGTTTATGATCCTGGAGGGGGTAGATGTACCCAAACGCCACCAACATGGTGCCCAGAGCCCACGCCTCTACACAGACAGAGAAAGAGAGAGGGGGGGGGGAGAGGGAGAGAAGGAGCGAGAGAGAGGGGTGGAGAGGGAGAATATGAAAGAGAAAGAGAACCGTAATACAAGAACGTTCTGTGTATGTCTGAGAAGAAAGCACTCTTACCTTCTGCCTCTATAGCGTAACGGTTGGCTAGCCATGCCACGACGTCCTCACCTGGAGAAGGTTACAACAAACATCACAACTATTATAGAGATATGACATCACATGTATGACATCAGATGGACACTCTTTCATTGAATTTACTCTGTAATATAAAGAGGGTGTGGAGAGTAGAGGAGAGAGAGAGGGGGGGGGGGAGAGGGGGGGGAGAGCGAGAGGGGTGGGGGGAGAGAGAGAGAGAGGGGGGAGAGAGAGGGGTGGGGGGAGAGAGAGGGGGGTAGAGAGAGAGGGGTGGGGAGAGAGAGAGGGGTGGGGGGGAGAGAGGGGTGGGGGGAGAGAGAGAGGGGAGGGGAGAGAGAGGGGGGGGGAGAGAGAGAGGGGGGGGGAGAGAGAGGGGGGGAGAGAGAGAGGGGTGGGGGGAGAGAGGGGGGGGAGAGGAGGGAGGAGAGGAGGATATTAGAGCGACAGAGAGAGATAGAGACACAGAGAGACAGAGACAGACAGAGACAGAGACAGAGACAGAGACAGAGAGAGAGAGAGAGAGAGAGAGAGAGAGAGAGAGAGAGAGAGAGAGAGAGAGAGAGAGAGAGAGAGAGAGAGAAAAATAGATAGTAGAGAGACTCTGCCCACAGGACATTACATGTGGAGTCTGTAAATGCCAGAGGCCTCCCTCTGAGAGAAACTACTGCTGAGACAGTCAATATAGACTGAGAGGGGAAGAGAGCTTTTATTTTGCTAACCAAATTTCCCTAAGGAATACTGGAAGTTATACTCTATTCCAGTCTGTTCTGTTAAATGGACCAGGCTGAAGTGGTGTCATTAAAACTCAAGAGTATAGGTTCTTTATCAATCTCTATCTCTTCTTCCTTCTCTCTCCCTTCTTCACACTCTATTCTCTCTCTCCCTCCATCTCTCTCTCTCCATCCTTCTCTCGCTCTATCCTTCCTTCTCTCCCTCCTACTCTCTCTCCCTCCCTCTGTTGCCCCTCTCTCTCCCTCTCAGTCAGAGGTTGTCATGGAGATAGAATCTTGAGCTCAAGACATGGGAAAAAAAGCTCTGGGGTCTGTAGGAGTTACCTAACATACGGCAACCACTATCAATCCACTGAGTGTGTTTTTCTGTGTGCTTCTTTGTGTGTGTGTTTACCTGTGATAGCGTGTGGTATGGTTGTGATAACCAGTTTCTGGGGTTGTGACTTGACTCCAGTCTTTGGATCCTGCATCTCCAACATCACAGCATCCACCTGGCAGACAACAGGACAACAGGTCGTAAAGACAACAGATCACTACGGCGTACACCACTACAGAGGCAGGTCACAGAGGCAACGGGTTGTCAAAACAATAGGTTACCATGACAGTAGGACAGGCAGTCCACGGGTTACTATGACAACGAGACAGGTCAGAGCCATACATCCATATAATTACATAATAGTACTATTAAATAATAGGGTGTCTATGCATTGTGGTTCTGAGACAGGTTATTGGGAGGACAGTGAGGAAGGAGACAGGGAACACAAACAAGCATAAACAAGCTATGTGGAGGAGGGACTGTGTTCCTCCTAATGTTTGGAGAACCAGTGTGTTTCAGCCAGTACTGTTCTGTCTGTCTGTCTGCCTGTTTTGAACCCCACCTGCCAGTGTGTCTCAGTCAGTCTTGCAGTGTAGAGCTATATCCCAGTCTTGTTTTGAACAAGCCTGCCCTGGCCTGTCTCTGACTGATATGAAGGGGCTTTCTGCCAGATTGGTGTCTGTCTGAGGCTTTGATGTCATGTGACAGTTACACCATACAGCTAGCCTCAGCCGACCACAGTGGACTCTCAGCACCCTCCAGACAGTAACTGTCTCTGGGCCAAACAGAGCTTGTAAATAGGTTGAGGCTTCACAGTCTTGAGTTACATCGAGAACCCAGTTTTTGTACCCTGTTGGTAACAGAAGCAGGTACAACAAGCACAGACAGTCCCAGCTGGAAAAGCACTAGGATCTGTCCTCTTCATACCGCTACTGTCTGGATTAACTGGCTGATGGTGGTGCTGTTAATACTGATCAGACTAATGCTGATCCGCATCAATGAGTAGCGATACAATGCTAAAGAGAACACCGTGTCAATCAAAGCCAAAATAAAGACACCAGTAAATGAAAGGCTGTTCACCAAAGTACTGTATTTTAACACTGAGAATAGATGGTCTCGCTCTCATTTTACTGCGTAGCTTTAGATATCTTGCAGTCTTCTTAACACCTGTGAAACAACTATACATGGCAGGTCTTATTTAGCTGGTTGTGTAAATATAGGGAATTATGTTTTCTGATAACTGAGTTTCAAATTGGCTATTGTAAGAGAAAATCGCATGTTGTGAAAATATATGTGTATGTATTTTCATCATATAGGCCTAGGTGCATTGGGTTCACAGACATTGATAGAATAATAACAGAAAAACATTACTGCCCAGTTCAACGTCTAGTTTATATTTACATTTGGTTGAGTTGTCAACTAACGTGAATTGGACGTGAAATCAACAAAAAACGTCACCATGCCATTGGATTTATGGTAAAAGTTGGGCGGAAAAAAATACGAAATTCCCCTACATTGATGACTTTTTTGCAAATCCAATTAGTTTCCCACGTTGATTAACGTCATCACATTGATTTTGGGGGTTGAACTTACGTTGAAACAACGTTGATTCAACCAGTTTTTGCCCAGTGGGTGCCCAGTGAATTAAGAACGAATAGCCGATATTTATTTGAAGAACTAAATATAGCAAGACAGCCTAGGTGTTTGCGTCTGCGGTGTGTAGCATAACAGTATCATCATCTCTGATAAGGCTAACCTACCTTTTTGAGACATGCCATCCTCGGTCGGAACCTCTGTCCATGATCCCGTACATTTCTGATGGTCATGTTGTTTGCCTTCCTCCCCTATGATAACACCAACACTGAATGAATTTAGCCTAATATTTATCCAGCCAAAGCGAAGATGCTGGTTGCGAGGGAATAAGCGTGCAGCGTTTCAATACAGTGACCAGCAGCAAGCATCTATAGGGATGGAGAGTGATTGCGGATCAGCCAATCAGGGCACGGTTCTATATTACCGCCAGTGATTTTACCTGTCTGTCACTGCCTGGGTGTCCACTAGCTTCTATAGCTACAAAGTCAGATTCCACAGCCACAAAGTCCACAATGGCAGAATTTTTTGTCTTAATTTAAGGTTAGGGTTAGGCATACGGTTAACAGTGTGGTTAGGGTCAAGGTTAGGTTTCAAATACAATTTTACGAAGATAAATTGTCGAAATGTGCGAGGTTTATGACTTTGTGGCTATAAAGGCTAGTGACGACCCACAGCCTGCGTTATACCAGTTACAGGTCACGCTCTGCGTTTACGCAACTGTGACCGCTAGGTGGTGACATTGGATCATAAATCTCAGAGCCTTTTTTTTTTTTTTTCACCTTTATTTAACCAGGTAAGCCAGTTGAGAACAAGTTCTCATTTACAACTGCGACCTGGCCAAGATAAAGCAAAGCAGTGCGATAAAAACAACAACACAGAGTTACATATGGGGTAAAAAAAACATAAAGTAAAAAAATACAACAGAAAATATATATACAGTGTGTGCAAATGTAGCAAGTTATGAGGTAAGGCAATGAATAGGCTATAGTGCAAAATAATTACAATTAGTATTAACACTGGAATGCTAGATGTGCAAGAGATTATGTGCAAATAGAGATACTGGGGTGCAAAAGAGCAAAATAAATAACAATATAGGGATGAGGTAGTTGGGTGGGCTAATTTCAGATGGGCTGTGTACAGGTGCAGTGATCGGTAAGGTGCTCTGACAACTGATGCTTAAAGTTAGTGAGGGAGATAAGAGTCTCCAGCTTCAGAGATTTTTGCAATTCGTTCCAGTCATTGGCAGCAGAGAACTGGAAGGAATGGCGGCCAAAGGAGGTGTTGACTTTGGGGATGACCAGTGAGATATACCTGCTGGAGCGCAGACTACGGGTGGGTGCTGCTATGGTGACCAATGAGCTAAGATAAGGCAGGGATTTGCCTAGCAGTGATTTATAGATGGCCTGGAGCCAGTGGGTTTGACGACGAACATGTAGTGAGGACCAGCCAACAAGAGCGTACAGGTCACAGTGGTGGGTAGTGTATGGGGCTTTGGAGACAAAACGGATGGCACTGTGATAGACTACATCCAATTTGCTGAGTAGAGTGTTGGAGGCTATTTTGTAAATGACATCGCCGAAGTCAAGGATCGGTAGGATAGTCAGTTTTACGAGGGCATGTTTGGCAGCATGAGTGAAGGAGGCTTTGTTGCGAAATAGGAAGCCGATTCTAGATTTAACTTTGGATTGGAGATTCTTAATGTGAGTCTGGAAGGAGAGTTTACAGTCTAACTAGACACCTAGGTATTTGTAGTTGTCCACATACTCTAGGTCAGACCCGTCGAGAGTAGTGATTCTAATCGGGTGGGCGGGTGCCAGCAGCGTTCGATTGAAGAGCATGCATTTCGTTTTACTAGTGTTTAAGAGCAGTTGGAGGCTACTGAAGGAGTGTTGTATGGCATTGAAGCTCGTTTGGAGGTTTGTTAACACAGTGTCCAATGAATGGCCAGATGTATACAAAATGGTGTCGTCTGCGTAGAGGTGGATCTGAGAGTCACCAGCAGCAAGAGCGACATCATTGATATACACAGAGAAAAGAGTCGGCCCAATAATTGAACCCTGTGGCACCCCCATAGAGACTGCCAGAGGTCCAGACAACAGGCCCTCCGATTTGACACATTGAACTCTATCTGAGAAGTAGTTGGTGAACCAGGCGAGGCAGTCATTTGAGAAACCAAGGCTATTTAGTCTGCCAATAAGAATGCGGTGGTTGACAGAGTCGAAAGCCTTGGCCAGGTCGATGAAGATGGCTGCACAGTACTGTCTATTATCGATCGCGGTTATAATATCGTTTAGGACCTTGAGCGTGGCTGAAGTGCACCCATGACCAGCTCGGAAACCGGATTGCATAGCGGAGAAGGTACGGTGGGATTCGAAATGGTCGGTGATCTGTTTGTTAACTTGGCTTTCAAATACTTTCGAAAGGCAGGGCAGGATGGATATAGGTCTGTAACAGTTTGGATCTAGAGTGTCACCACCTTTGAAGAGGGGGATGACCGCGGCAGCTTTCCAATCTCTGGGGATCTCAGACGTTACGAAAGAGAGGTTGAACAGGCTAGTAATAGGGGTTGCGACAATTTCGGCAGCTAGTTTTAGAAAGAAAGGGTCCAGATTGTCTAGCCCAGCTGATTTGTAGGGGTCCAGATTTTGCAGCTCTTTCAGAACATCAGCTGTCTGAATTTGTGTGAAGGAGAAGCGGTGGGGGCATGGGCAAGTTGCAGCAGAGGGTGCAGAGTTGGTGGCCGGGGTAGTGGTAGCCAGGTGGAAAGCATGGCCAGCCGTAGCAAAATGATTGTTGAAATTCTCGATTATTGTAGATTTATCGGTGGTGATAGTGTTTCCTAGCCTCAGTGCAGTGGACAGCTGGGAGGAAGTGCTCTTATTCTCCATGGACTTTACAGTGTCCCAAAACTTTTTGGAGTTAGTGCTACAGGATGCAAATTTCTGTTTGAAAAAGTTAGCCTTTGCTTTCCTGACTGCTTGTGTATATTGGATCCTAACTTCCCTGAAAAGTTGCATATCGCGGGGGCTATTTGATGCTAATGCAGTACGCCACAGGATGTTTTTGTGCTGGTCAAGCCTACGTGCTTCATGATTAAATTATGATTGTAATTTGGCAGTGTTGAATTGTTCTGTTAAATGATGCATTCAATGTGATGTGAATAATTAGGTATTTCAATGCTCTAATTTTAGAAACAGCTATTTTGTTTCATTTGGTCAACTTTGGCAAAAAAAGAATGGGTCTAATTGAGGATTTAAAAACGTTTTATCAGGGCAAAATTGCATGTCTTATTGGAAATAAAAATCACATGGTTAAGTGATGAGATAAGGTATTCATTTTGCATTGCAAAAAGGTATTATATGCTAGAGTTGTATGCTGTATACTACAGTGGAGACTGCTGAGGGGAGGACGGTTCATAATCATGTCTGGAACGGCGCGAATGGAATGGCATCAAACTATGTGTTTGATGCCTTTCTACTTATTCCGCTCCTGTCATTACCACGAGCCCGTCCTCCCCAATTAAGGTGCCACCAACCTCCTGTGGTATACTATATTGTCAAAGAACACTTCCTAGTTGTAGAAGAGAGAGGGGCTTGGCCCTCTATGTGTGTTTATTTGGATCTCCATTAGCTTTTGCAGAAGCAGCAGCTACTCTTCCTGGGGTCCACAAATAAAAATGACAAGATAAAAGCACTGATAGTCACACAAATTATTTGCGTTTGTGTGTGAACGAGCTGCCTAGCGAAAGTGGCATGTGTAGTACATAGAAATAGATCCACTATATTTCTATAGTGTAGTAGCGTTTCCGCGCGCATCACATGAACGAGCAAACTCTCTCCCGTATATCGATGAAGCTGGTTGAAACATGGCGGACTTCCTGTCGACCCGATCCGTGCTAAACCAGTGCTTCCCAGTTTGCCTGCTTACCAGCACCGAGGTGGAACAGCTGAGGAAATCTAAGGAGATTGACAAAAGTCTTTCCCGGGACAAAACCTACGCGGAACGACTAGTAAAGATACTTTTACTGGGCGCGGGCGAGAGCGGAAAGTCCACTTTCCTCAAACAGATGAGGATCATCCACGGGCAGGACTTCGACCAGCAAGATCGTGAAGAGTTCCGGGGAACAATTTACAGCAATGTTATCAAAGGTAACTAGGGAGAACGTCTACGGGACTAAAAAGTTACATTAGTTAACATTCTGAACTTTCTTCTTTCGAGCCCGAGTGAAAGTTGAGTGGTAAAAAACTTTTGGGCGAAGTTTACATTCTGTGTATGCGTGGAGCTGCTTCTAGCCGAAGTTAGCTAGTTAGCTAGGGGTTTAGCTTCAGAAATAAAATTAAACATCACTGCTTTGTGGAGGAACGCCAGTGTTGTTTATAACTATCGGCTAGTATGAGCCGGAAGAAAAAAAATGTATGCACTCACTAACTGTAAATCGCTCTGGATAAGAGCGTCCGCTAAATGACTAAAATGTTAATGTATGAGAGCGTCTCAGCTTCTTAGGTAAAAGGGCCATTTTATGTTATAACTAGTTAAATCCGATGCACACAAACTATGATGCAATTCATGCAAAAAGGGCATTAGGACGCCTCTTTAGAAAGTATTACTTCCGGCTGTCAACCCTTCAATGGCGAAGCTACAGAAAGATGTCGGAATTCCGATATGACAGCATTGTTTTACCACTATACTCCAGGTCGGTATTCATGTCATAAGAAGGAATTCCCCTCGACCACGCCCACACAGAAATTGGGGAAAACGAACGGTATTCCACATTGACCCCCATAAAAATAAAAGCCAACTTAGTCATCGATATTTAATTATACAGAAATTACAAAACATGCCGAAAAGCTGTTGTGTTGTTAAATGTACATGTGAGCTGCGCTCAGAATTAGAAAAGTATGAATGCCAATGGTCCAATATTCTAGAACACTGCTGTGCATACACGTACTCGTTTGATACTCTGATAGACCCTTAAGGCTAATCTGAGTGGGACCCTGGTGTCCAAGTACACGTAAGACATTTAGCTTGTTTAGTATAGTACGTTTGTACAGTGCATTTAGAAAGTATTCAGACCCCTTCACCTTTTCCACATTTTGTTACGTTACAACCTTATTCTAAAATTGATAAAATTGTTTTTCCCCCCTCAATCTACACACAATACCCCATAATGACAAAGCAAAAACAGGTTAGATTTTTTTGCACACAAAAAAGAAGGAAATATCACATTTAAGTAAGTATTCAGACCCTTTACTCGGTACTTTGTTGAAACACCTTTGGCAGCAATTACAGCCTCAAGTCATATTGGGTATGACACTACAAGCTTGGCACACCTGTATTTGGGGAGTTTCTCCCATTCTTCTCTGCAGTTCGATCGGGTTCAAGTCCGGGCTCAGGCTGGGCCACTCAAGGACATAGAGACTTGTCCCAAAGCCACTCCTGCGTTGTCTTGGCTGTGTGCTTAGGGTCATTGTCCTGTTGGAAGGTGAACCTTTGCCCCAATCTGAGGTCCTGAGCACTCTGGAGTAGGTTTTCGTCAAGGATCTCTCTGTACTTTGCTCCATTAATCTTTCCCTCGATCTTGAGTAGTATCCCAGTCCCTGCTGCTGAAAAACATCCCCACAGCATGATGCTGCCACCACCATGCTTCACCGTAGGGATGGTGCCAGGTTTCCTCAAGACGTGACGCTTGGCATTCAGGTCGAAGAGTTCAATCTTGGTTTCATCAGACCAGAGAATCTTGTTTCTCATGGTCTGAGAGTCCTTTAAGTGCCTTTTGGCAAACTCCAAGCGGGCTGTCATGTGCCTTTTACTGAGGAGTGGCTTCCCTCTGGCCACTCTACCGTAAAGGCCTGATTGGTGGAGTGCTGCAGAGATGGTTGTCCTTCTGGAAAGTTCTCCCATCTCCACAAAGGAAAACTGGAGCTCTGTCAGAGCGACTATCGGGTTCTTGGTCACCTCCCTGACCAAGGCCCTTCTCCCCCGATTGCTCAGTTTGGCTGGGCGGCCAGCTCTAGGAAGAGTCTTGGTGATTCCAAACTTCTTCCATTTTAAGAATGATGGAGGCCACTGTGTTCTTGGGGACCTTCAATGCTGCAGAAATGTTTTGGTACCCTTCCCCAGATCTGTGCCTCGACACAATCCTGTCTCGGAGCTCTACAGACAATTCCTTCGACCTCATGGCTTGGTTTTTGCTCTGACATGCACTGTCAACTGTGGGACCTTATATAGACAGGTGTGTGCCTTTCCAAATCATGTCCAATCAATTGAATTCACTACAGGTGGACTCCAATCAAGTTGTAGAAACATCTCAAGGATGATCAATGGAAACAGGATGCACCTGAGGTCAATTTCGAGTCTCATAGCAAAGGGTCTGTATTAGGGATGCACCGATATGACAGTTTTGGCCGATACCGATATCCAATATTTAACATTGTAGCGGCCTTTTAAGCATTCTAGTACAGTTAAATAGTTGAAACAAAATGTCATATGTTAATTTGTTCAGTTAGGAACAGATTGTTTAATAACTTGTAAATGAGAAACATGACAAATCCATGAATGTATTTTATCGCACAACAGATATTCATGACACAAATATTTTAGCTGCCCCGCATTACAAAGATGGTTCAGTTGTTGGTGGCTCTTCTACTATCCAATCTTGACTGTATGAAGAAACTTAAAAATGCTTTGAAATAAATATTGGTTTAAACTAAAATGCAGTTAATCATTTTAGTTTTAACTGCTTGAAAAAAATGACTGTCTCTAGGCTATGTCATAAACTGCTATAAATGGCACAACTTAAACTTTTCAAATGTGCTCAACTGACCTGACTAGTAAAATGCGAGCAAATTTACAACACATCATCTCATCTTTCATTTAGGAAATAAAAAAAATTAACGAAATAACAAAACTGCTTTGTTTTAAATTAAATGAAAGTCTTGACCTATACCAGCCATGAATATACAACAGAAAAGCCATTGGGCTTAGTCAATTATTTTCCATTGACTCTAGATGGCTGGGTTACAATATATATATATATATTTTATTACTGCCCATTTATAATTTTACCATTTGGGGGAGGTTTTTCTTCACAAAGAGGACCTGCTCGGCTTTGTCACGAGAGTCTGTTTCTTTTTTGTCTACAATGTGTGAAGCTGCACTGAAAAGGCGCTCACTGTCCACAATAGCACAGGGAGCACCAAGATACTTGCGCGCAGCTTTAGCTAGGATGGGGAAACGGTGCTTGTTACTTCTCCAGTATCCAAGTGCATCTTTATTCCTGGGAATAGTAGGTTCTGTCAGGTATGCTAGTATCAGCAAATAATGGGAAAGGGGGGGGGGGGTTAGTACATTTAATACAACATATTGCATTATTCTTGCATTCCAAAGGATCATTAGGCATATATCAACATTGGCAAATGTTGGCCGATGTAGTAACAGAAAATGAAAATACAACGCGTCCCTCTCTCACAGAGACACACACACACACACACACTAACCAAAAAGTTATTTTGTTGGCATTTACGTGTGTCCCCATTACCAGTAAAACATAATCAAAACCTATTTCTTTCACTTACTTACTGTGCTGTTTCGTTGTTCAGTCGTTCCATTCTCAACCAGGATTTCATCATACATGTCAAGCAGTGAAGTTACAGCTCTGTCTGTCTATGGCCTCTTCTGTCGTGGTTCCTCTTCCTCGGTGCGCACTCTCACCGTGTCCGTTTCCATCTTGTCCAGCTGTGTCTGTAACATTTCACCTAAACCCTGTTTCTTGTCTGCGTCGAAGTAGCGGTCCTTGTACCTAGCATCGAGCATGGTGGCGACACAGTAAAGAGGCTCAGAGAGAATGCCACCGAATTGCTTGTTCACAGCCTCTAGAGTAGTTTTGCAAGTTTTAACCTCACGGTCTGTGTCGGCAGTTTTGTTGAGCAGGCGTTTCAATGCCATGACAGAGGGTATCACGTCTGCTGCAGACGCAGTTGATGAACTTATTTCTCGAGTCAGTTGTTCGAATGGAGCTAGGAGAGTGTTCATGTTTTCAATGAGAGTCCACTGGTTTGTACTGATTTGTTGCAGGTAACGTATAGTCGGCTGTGTACACGCCAAGCACTCGTTTTTGTTCCAGCAGTCTCTCTATCATGTAAAAAGTACTGTTCCTGTATTGCTTGCAGGCGGCTGTATGCTAGCTGTGAGTGTTTAAAATCACCCACTATCTTCCTACCTGTTGCCACTGGTGTGTGTGCCATGCATGGCAAACTGGCATCTCCTCATTCTTCCAAAGCCTTTGTCATGTTACACGTTATCATTATCACGTAGCACAGCCTGTACTTTGTTCTTGGGGATTTTTCAAGTTTCAAACATGTTCTCAAATGCCATTGAAATGGTAGCAGCGGTATGAGAACCAGCACATTCTTGAGCATGCAATACGGCTCTCCTCAGGACGAAATCCTTGTCGACCCACTGTGCTGTCAGACTCAGCATGCTCGTGGGGCTGACATCGCTAGTCCAAATGTCAGTGGTGAAGCTAATAGCAGTGACGCCCATAGCAAGTAGCTCATGGATGTGCGTTTCAACAATACTGTGTAACTCCGGTAGGGCAACATCTGAAAAATAGCGCGTACTTGGTAGTGTGTACCGGGGCTCGATGTGCTCGACCAGTCGGCGAAAGCCAACAACATCCACGACAGAGAACGGTAGAATGTCATGGGTAATGAATACCATTATCTTGGCGTTAATGGATTTCACCTTTGAGTCTCGCCGAAATG
Source organism: Coregonus lavaretus (assembly GCF_964263955.1). Lineage (NCBI taxonomy): Eukaryota > Metazoa > Chordata > Actinopteri > Salmoniformes > Salmonidae > Coregonus > Coregonus lavaretus. Next base: position 88,865 of record NW_028160574.1, on the reverse strand, counting down.
TTCTTACTCTTTCAAATGACTGCTCGACTTGAACTTGTTTAGTTGTTGGAAGTGTGAGCTTAGTTTTTTTTCTGCTTTTGTAAGTAGTTGCTGAACGTCTGGGGGTGATGCACTTTCAAATGAGTAATTAGGTTTGTGGTATTGAAAGATTTCACTTTCTCCCCTCCTCGGGAAATAATAGCAGCACAAACGTTGCATATGGACTTTTTGTTGTCTTCCTTTGAAACTTCAGAATAGATCCACACAGCAGACATTGTGGGCTAGGTTAGGTCATCTACCTACGTTATACAGGTATGCACGTCAGCTTTGACATCGGTTTTGCACATCGGTGTTAAACTATACAAGAGCCAATGTCGGTGTTGGCGTTTTTAGCTAATATCGGCCGATTCCGATATGCTTACCGATTTATATCGTGCATCCTTAGTTTGAATACTTACGTAAATAAGGTATTTCTGTTTATTTTTAATACATTTGCAAAAATTTATAAAAACCTGTTTTCACTTTGTCATTATGGGGTATTGTGTGTAGATTGATGAAGAAAAACATTTATTTAATCCATTTTAGAATAAGGCTGTAACATAACAAAGTGGAAAAAGTGAAGGGGTCTGAATACTTTCCGAATGCACTGTAACTCCACTCACTTCTTGTATCTGTATAGTCTGTTTGTTTGTGTGGTTTTGGCTAGCTTAATGTCCGGTCAGTAGCTAGCTAGCAATCACTCACGTGACTAACGTTAGCGCTGTCATGAAAAGGGGCAAGAGCGAAGCCCTACAATACTACGTTTTTCTACGTAGTGGGAATGCTTGGGAGAAGGCAATGTTGAAAAGTAATCTTTAGACCTGTTGTACTTTTCCTTAAATGTAGTTTTGTAATTAACAAGCAGAAAACAAGAAAATTGTGTTTGAAAAAGGTGAATTTGTTTTCCCCAAAGGCAGGCGGGCCACAACATTCTATACTGAAAAAATATATAAACGCAACATGCAACAATTTCAAGGATTTTACTGAGTTACAGTTCATATAAGGAAATCAGTCAATTGAAATAATTTCATTGGGCCTTAATCTATGGATTTCCCATGACTGGGCAGAGGTGCAGCCATGGATGTGCATTGGAGGGCATAGGCCCACCCACTTGGCAGCCAGGCCCACCCACTGGGGAGCCAGGCCCAGCCAATCAGAATGATCCAATCTGTGATATTTTATTTCAGCTCATGAAAAATGGGACCAACAATTTACATGTTGTGTTTTTTTGTTCAGTGTATTTATTACCAACTGGTATTAAATACCGACATGGTTCAAAGCCGACTGGTACTATCCACTGAGTTTTTAAGCTACGGCGCGCAACATGGTTCAACAAGCCAATATATCAGCACAATATACTTTTTGGGGTTTTCATTTTACCGGTGTATTGGAGCTAGAATTGGGATCATGTATACGGGAGAGGGGTAAGTTGAGCCAAAGGGTTAGTGGAGCCACCCCTTGTTTCTAGGAAACCGTACTTAAGCAATAAGGCACAAGTGGCAGTGCTGTATCATGAATACTGCCGCAGGTAAATGGCATTGTCAACCCATTTACCTGTGATTGTATTCATGATACAGCACTGCCGCGCGTTCCTTATGCCTTGATCACATCTACAGCGTCATTGTGTTTTGGTACACCAGAAGTACATTCATTTCCAATGAAACGCTGCGTTAGCCTTCAGTATTGCGTTGCAGTGCGTTCTGTGTGGCGCATACTTTGGATTTATTGAATTTATGCATCAAATTGTATGCGTAGACGGCTTGACAGAAATAGCAGGTGAATGTAGGCAGACGGCGCATATTAACCGCCACCAAACCAAATGCTGGAAACAAGGTGAAATAATGTGTGAGTTAAGATAAATACAAGAGATGATTCGGACAGCGACACGAACATGATATTCTTATGAAGGCGCAGTGATAATTCAGATGGAACTGTTAGCAGCCATAGGTGTGTTTGTGACGGCCAATACAGCTCGGCTTGCAACGCTGCTCGTCCAATCAGGATCCAAACAACCAGTTTTATGAACAAAATTAATCATGTGACCAAATATTTAGGAAGAGGTCATCATTTCAAGGAGTCTGTGAAGGAAGAAACCACATGGGAAAAGGTGGTATGCACGTTAGGTCAAATGAATTGATTGTGTTATAGGTTTTATGATGCTTTTATCTAAACCAAAGTAGATAATTTAAAGATTGTTTTATAAGTCAGTTAGGGAGTCTATAAGCTACAATATGAGGTCCTAAACCTAGCATAAAACTCCATCCTTGTAGCTGTGTGGGTTAATATAGTCAATGTTTGCCTTGGGGTAAGTTGTGCCAATGGCCACCATGCCCCATACAAATTATGATTACATTTCAACAGGTGTAGACTAACAGTGAAATGCTTACTTACGGGTCCTTTTCCAACAATGCAGAGTTAAAGATAAAAAAAATTATAATGTAAATAGTGACACAAGGAATAAATACACAGTGAATAACAACGAGTAAAAACAAACAAACATGGCTATATACAGGAAATACCAGTACCAAGTCGATGCGCAGGGGTACGGGGTAATTGAGGTTGCTATGTACATATAGGTAGGGGTAAAGTAACTAGGCAACAGGATTGATAATAGATAGTAGCAGCAGCGAATGTGATGAGTGTGAGTGTGTGTGTGTGTGTGTGTGTCGTCAGTATGCGTGTGTGTTGGTGTCAGTGTAAATGTGTGCGAGTCCAGCATGTGTGCATAGTCAGTGCAGGAGAGTTGGTGCAAAAAAGTGTGAGCGTATGTTTGGGTGTCAAGGTACGTACTGTATGTGTGAGTGTGTGGGTAGAGGCCAGTGTGTGTGCAGAGTCCGTGCAAGAGTTCGTCTTTGGGGTCATTTTTATGCATAGTATTTTTGGCAATTTGTCATGCACATGATGTGTGTTTTTATTGTTACAGAGCAGGCATCATCATGACCCGTGTATTCAAACGTTTAAAAAAAGCAGGGGTCTAGCCCCCCTTGAGGTTCTTGAGAGAGCAGACAAGGAAGTGAGAGAAGGGAAGTAGCTCCGTGTAGAGCATGGCGCTTGCAACGCCAGGGTTGTGGGTTCGATTCCCACAGGGGGCCAGTATGATTTTTTAAAATATATATATATATATATATATATATATATATATATATATATATATATATATATATATATGTATGTATATGTGTGTGTGTGTGTGTGTATATGTGTATATATATGTGTATATATATATATATATGTGTATGTGTATATATATATGTGTGTGTGTGTACAGTGAGGGAAAAATTTATTTGATCCCCTGCTGATTTTGTACGTTTGCCCACTGACAAAGAAATGATCAGTCTATAATTTTAATGGTAGGTTAATTTGAACAGTGAGAGACAGAATAACAACAACAAAAATCCAGAAAAACGCATGTCAAAAATGTTATAAATTCATTTGCATTTTAATGAGGGAAATTAGTATTTGACCCCCTCTCAATCAGAAAGATTTCTGGCTCCCAGGTGTCTTTTATACAGGTAACGAGCTGAGATTAGGAGCACACTCTTAAAGGGAGTGCTCCTAATCTCAGTTTGTTACCTGTATAAAAGACACCTGTCCACAGAAGCAATCAATCAATCAGATTCCAAACTCTCCACCATGGCCAAGACCAAAGAGCTCTCCAAGGATGTCAGGGACAACATTGTAGACCTACACAAGGCTGGAATGGGCTACAAGACCATCGCCAAGCAGCGTGGTGAGAAGGTGACAACAGTTGGTGCGATTATTCGCAAATGGAAGAAACACAAAAGCACTGTCAATCTCCCTCGGCCTGGGGCTCCATGCAAGATCTCACCTCGTGGAGTTGCAATGATCATGAGAACGGTGAGGAATCAGCCCAGAACTACACGGGAGGATCTAGTCAATGATCTCAAGGCAGCTGGGACCATAGTCACCAAGAAAACAATTGGTAACACACTACGCCGTGAAGGACTGAGATCCTGCAGCTACCGCAAGGTCCCCCTGCTCAAGAAAGCACATATACAGGCCCGTCTGAAGTTTGCCAATGAACATCTGAATGATTCAGAGGAGAACTGGGTGAAAGTGTTGTGGTCAGATGAGACCAAAATCGAGCTCTTTGGCATCAACTCAACTCGCCGTGTTTGGAGGAGGAGGAATGATGCCTATGACCCCAAGAACACCATCCCCACCGTCAAACATGGAGGTGGAAACTTTATGCTTTGGGGGTGTTTTTCTGCTAAGGGGACAGGACAACTTCACCGCATCAAAGGGACGATGGACGGGGCCATGTACCGTCAAATCTTGGGTGAGAACCTCCTTCCCTCTGCCAGGGCATTAAAAATGGGTCGTGGATCGTTATTCCAGCATGACAATGACCCAAAACACACGGCCAAGGCAACAAAGGAGTGGCTCAAGAAGAAGCACATTAAGGTCCTGGAGTGGCCTAGGCAGTCTCCAGACCTTAATCCCATAGAAAATCTGTGGAGGGAGCTGAAGGTTCGAGTTGCCAAACATCAGGCTCGAAACCTTAATGACTTGGAGAAGATCTGCAAAGAGGAGTGGGACAAAATCCCTCCTGAGATGTGTGCAAACCTGGTGGCCAACTACAAGAAACGTCTGACCTCTGTGATTGCCAACAAGGGTTTTGCCACCAAGTACTAAGTCATGTTTTGCAGAGGGGTCAAATTCTTATTTCCCTCATTAAAATGCAAATCAATTTACAACATTTTTTACATGCGTTTTTCTGGATTCTTTTTTTTATTCTGTCTCGCTGTTCAAATAAACCTACCATTAAAATTATAGACTGATCATGTCTTTGTCAGTGGGCAAACGTACAAAATCAGCAGGGGATCAAATACTTTTTTACCTCACTGTATATATGTGTGCATATATATATATATATATATATATATATATATATATATATATATATATATATATATATATATATACATACATACAGTGGGGGAAAAAAGTATTTAGTCAGCCACCAATTGTACAAGTTCTCCCACTTAAAAAGATGAGAGAGGCCTGTAATTTTCATCATAGGTACACGTCAACTATGACAGACAAAATTAGGAAAAAAAATCCAGAAAATCACATTGTAGGATTTTTTATGAATTTATTTGCAAATTATGGTGGAAAATAAGTATTTGGTCAATAACAAAAGTTTCTCAATACTTTGTTATATACCCTTTGTTGGCAATGACACAGGTCAAACGTTTTCTGTAAGTCTTCACAAGGTTTTCACACACTGTTGCTGGTATTTTGGCCCATTCCTCCATGCAGATCTCCTCTAGAGCAGTGATGTTTTGGGGCTGTCGCTGGGCAACACAGACTTTCAACTCCCTCCAAAGATTTTCTATGGGGTTGAGATCTGGAGACTGGCTAGGCCACTCCAGGACCTTGAAATGCTTCTTACGAAGCCACTCCTTCGTTGCCCGGGCGGTGTGTTTGGGATCATTGTCATGCTGAAAGACCCAGCCACGTTTCATCTTCAATGCCCTTGCTGATGGAAGGAGGTTTTCACTCAAAATCTCACGATACATGGCCCCATTCATTCTTTCCTTTACACGGATCAGTCGTCCTGGTCCCTTTGCAGAAAAACAGCCCCAAAGCATGATGTTTCCACCCCCATGCTTCACAGTAGGTATGGTGTTCTTTGGATGCAACTCAGCATTCTTTGTCCTCCAAACACGACGAGTTGAGTTTTTACCAAAAAGTTCTATTTTGGTTTCATCTGACCATATGACATTCTCCCAATCCTCTTCTGGATCATCCAAAGGCACTCTAGCAAACTTCAGACGGGCCTGGACATGTACTGGCTTAAGCAGGGGGACTGCAGGATTTGAGTCCCTGGCGGCGTAGTGTGTTACTGATGGTAGGCTTTGTTACTTTGGTCCCAGCTCTCTGCAGGTCATTCACTAGGTCCCCCCATGTGGTTCTGGGATTTTTGCTCACCGTTCTTGTGATCATTTTGACCCCACGGGGTAAACTCTTGCGTGGAGCCCCAGATCGAGGGAGATTATCAGTGGTCTTGTATGTCTTCCATTTCCTAATAATTGCTCCCACAGTTGATTTCTTCAAACCAAGCTGCTTACCTATTGCAGATTCAGTCTTCCCAGCCTGGTGCAGGTCTACAATTTTGTTTCTGGTGTCCTTTGACAGCTCTTTGGTCTTGGCCATAGTGGAGTTTGGAGTGTGACTGTTTGAGGTTGTGGACAGGTCTTTTATACGGATAACAAGTTCAAACAGGTGCCATTAATACAGGTAACGAGTGGAGGACAGAGGAGCCTCTTAAAGAAGAAGTTACAGGTCTGTGAGAGCCAGAAATCTTGCTTGTTTGTAGGTGACCAAATACTTATTTTCCACCATAATTTGCTAATAAATTCATTAAAAATCCTACAATGTGATTTTCTGGAATTTCTTTTCTCAATTTGTCTGTCATAGTTGACGTGTACCTATGATGAAAATTACAGGCCTCTCATCTTTTTAAGTGGGAGAACTTGCACAATTGGTGGCTGACTAAATACTTTTTTTCCCCACTGTATGTGTATGTGTGTGTGTAAATGTGTATATATATATATATATATATGTGTGAATGTATATATGTTTGTGTATGTGTATATATGTGTGTGTATGTATGTATGTATGTATGTATGTATGTATGTGTATATAAATGTGTGTGTGTGTATGTATGTATATGTATATATATATATATATATATATATATATATATATATATATATATATATATATATATATATATATATATATATATATATATATATATATATATATATATACACACACACACAAACACATACATGGATCCATAATAAATACAAAATACATGGAGTCTGAGCTTGATAATGAGAGGCGATGATAGAGTAGCAAAGGAACACAAGGTCTGATCTGATGACATGGAATCTTAGCTTGATAAACATATCAAGAATTTTCGCTGCCCAGTTTAGTAGCCTCAAATGCATAGAACTTGCCTACGAATTGGCACATCGAAACAACATCCCTGTCCCAGACAGCTGGTCAGGACTTATACGCCTTGACTTATTCAACATTTTGTTGTGTTACAGCCTTTAAATAGATTTTTTTGTTTCACAGATCTACACACAATACCCCATAATGACAAAGTGAAAACATGTTTTTTTAGAAATGTTTGCTAATTGATTGAAAATGAAATACAGACATATCTCATTTACATAAGTATTTACACCCCTGAGTGAATACTTTCTAGAAGCACCTTTGGCAGTAATTACAGCTGTGAGTCTTTCTTGGTAAGACTCTAAGAGCTTTCCACACCTGGATTGTGCAACATTTGCCATTATTCTTTTCAAAATTATTCAAGCAAAAACCAAGCCATTAAGTCGAAGGAATTGTCCGTAGAGCTCCGAGACAAGATTGTGTCGAGGCACAGATCTGGGGAAGGGCCAAAAAAATCTCTGCAGCATTGAAGGTCCCCACGAACACAGTGGCCTCTATTCTTAAATGGAAGAAGTTTGGAACCACCAAGACTCTTCCTAGAGCTGGCCGCCCGGCCAAACTGAGCAATTGGGGAGAAGGGCCTTGGTCAGGGAGGTGACCAAGAACCTGATGGTCACTCTGACAGAGCTCCAGAGTTCCTCTGTGGAGATGGGAGAACCTTCCAGAAGGACAACCATCTCTGCAGCACTCCACCAATCAGGCCTTTATGGTAGAGTGTTCAGACTGAAGCCACTGTCAGTAAAAGGCACGACAGCCCGCTTAGGGTTTGCCAAAAGGCACCTAAAGAACTCTCAGACCATGAGAAACAAGATTCTCTTGTCGGATGAAACCAAGATTGAACTCTGGCCCGAATGCCAAGCGTCACGTCTGGAGGAAACCTGGAACCATCCCTACGGTGAAGCATTGTGGTGATAGTATCATGATGTGGGGATGTTTTTCAGTGGCAGATCGAGGGAATAAGGCTGTAATATAACAAAATGTGGAAAAGTCAAGGGGTCTGAATACTTTCCGAATGCACTGTATATCCTCCAACATTCAGACTTGTTTGAAATCACTTTTGTTACCTTCCGGTACTTGTGTCAGACAGTGGGTTGTGGGCCACAGACCCCCATCAGAGAGTTTCTGTGTGTGGTTGTTGTTGTTAACTCTAAACCCTATCTGTCCTCTTCAGGTGTGCGTGTGTTGGTGGATGCACGGGAGAAGCTTCACATCCCCTGGGGTTCCCCTGACAACCAGGTGCACGGAGACAATATGATGTCATTCGACACACGGTCTGCGATGATGGCGAACGGCCAGGTGGAGACAAGCGTGTTCCTCAAGTACCTGCCCTCCATCCAGGTCCTGTGGGCCGACAGCGGAATACAACAAGCCTACGATAGACGCAGGGAGTTCCAACTGGTCAGTACACACACCGCAGTACACACACCGCAGTACACACACCGCAGTACACACACCGCAGTACACACACCCCAGTACACACACCCCAGGGTTTCCGTTATCCGTCAATTGCCGGCTTTTGGGCAAAATACAATAAAATGAACAGCCGATAAATGAAATTGTTGCCGGCCAAAATAATCCCATTGCAAAATGGTGCTTTTTATTCATTGATGGAAATACCAGTCGATGGAAATTATATTTGACTGTCATGCTAATCGGTCTATAGGTTAATTTGCATAATTGAGTGGAATTCAATTGGCCTGTGTGTATTTTCGTTAGTCATCATGTATCTTATTTATCCAACAGAACGATCACACGCCCCCAGCATACAGAGCCTATTCCGAGCTAGATTTCCCCAGCAGCTCCTCAGCTGGTTGCCGCTGGAGTAAAACGTGCTTTTATAAGGCCATTCATTGCACAACCAATCGAAATGCAATTGCGTGTTAAAAACAGTTTTGGTGCATGATGAAAAAATAGCTACTATTTTTATTTCTCAACTGGTAATTGAAGCGCGCCATTCAAGTGCAGGCAACAGGCTATCAGCGCGTCACCCACCACTTTACAAATGGGAGCTGGAGGCAGTATGCATTTTGAAAAGGTACTTAATTGTTTGAAACCTGAATGTTTTACTACATATTATGAGGCATGTCTTACCTTGCTTCAAAGTAGGCTATAGGCAAAATCAGATCATGGAAATGTGGAGCCATTTCTTTTATAAAGACTTCATAGGCCACTCAGCATTAAAGAGATAGATTGGGGGTAAGGCCCTGCGATACACTAGCGTCCTGTCCAGGGGGTGTACTTGTACATCAAGCTGCCTTGCTACAGAAACAGGAGATGGGCTCCTGCTCCTATGAACTTTTCCAGCTCGCACAAGCCAAGGATCGAGCAATGCTACATACCCAGCGACTCTGCAAACGGCACCGACTCAGACGAGGCAGAAAAGCTAACGCTAGTTTTGCGAAACGCCTGTTACATCTTCGGCCGTTGTAGGAAAGACGCATCGTTAAAACATTTGTAACAACTGCTTGCAGTTCTGAGCCAACCTGAATACTAAGATCCTGAGGGAAATCGACGAGTACCAACAGCTTTATGCTATGGAGGAATAATAATAATAATAATAATAATAATAATAATAATAATAATAATAATATATTGTACGGGATACATTTGTATTGTAGTGATGCCATTACTGTAGAGTAATGCAAGGTCTCTTTCATAATCATGTGAAATGTCAATTGCTATGGAAATGCTGGGATGGGTTTTCTATGAAAATTATGTTTAATGTAATTATGATGCAACTATGATGGTGATACGATATGGATTACAATTATCATCCTGATTATTAAGGCTATACTCACTTCATGTTACACACAGACACTTAATCATGCAAATTGTCTGGGTTATTATTTATTTAGACGTCACACATTATAGTATTACTCTTATCCAGACATTATACACCCTCTCACTAAATCACATCCGATATCACACACATCAACCTACTCAGATCTACTGCACACATAGCTTGACTCAATTGTCTTAACATCTGTGGCGTTGGCTCACAGGCAAACGGGCAAGGGAAGAAAAACAAATATTGCTAGAACCTGTTTCTTGAATTCTAAACATCAGACATTTTGAAATCTATTTTAGTCTGTCATAATACCTCTTATGGCAGTAACTTTACAAGCACTTATTATGGTAAATTTAGACTGAGTATCTAGTTATGGTAAGGGGTGAAATAAGTATAGCCAGTTATAATTATAACGGTTTAGCAGATTATAAGAAAAGATCAGTCTTTACGTGGCTAAAAGAAAAGGAATATAACATATACTGTTTACAGTATACTTAGATGAAGTTGCGTGGGAAAAGAAATGGGGGGGGTGACATTTTGTCGTGGACAAAGGAACTCAAAAGGTGTGATATTAATTTACAAAAATGTTGATTCTAATGTGCAAATAGTCAGGAATGATTCGCAAGGAAGGTGGATCCTTTTCAATGTGAAAGTGGATAAAAAACGGATTCTGCTCATTGTGGTCCTCTGTAGCTCAACTGGTAGAGCACGGCGCTTGTAACGCCAAGGTAGTGGGTTCGATCCCCGGGACCACCCATACACAAAAATGTATGCACGCATGACTGTAAGTCGCTTTGGATAAAAGCGTCTGCTAAATGGCATATTATATTATTATTATTATAATCTATGGTCCAAATCAGGATGAGCCATGCTTCTTTGAAAATATTTATACCAATTTATTGAACTTACCGGCAACAAACGATAAAATCATTATGGTGGGAGACTATAACAAAGTGTTAAGTACCTCCAATGGACCGTAAAGGAAATCACTCTACAAACTATCATCACCATGCCCTTAAGGAAATCACAAATATTATGGACACATTAGAAATAGTGGCTATTTGGATACTAAAAAACCCTGACCTAGTGAGATATACATGGAGACTTAATCCAGCTAGTCATCTTGACTACCTTCTTGTCTCTTTCTCTCTTGCATCAAAGGTTAAAAAAATATTGATAGGAGACCGAATGCGATCGGATTATCATCTAATTGGCCTTCACATAACTCTTACAGAATTTCCACGTGGACTGGGATATTATAAATGTAAGCAGTCTACTGGAGGACAATTTATTCTTAACTAAGACAAAATAATTTATAGCTGAATTTTTCCAGTACAATATAGGTTCAGCAAATCACCTTATTGTTTGGGATACCTTTTTAAATGTACCTTCAGAGGACATTAAATTCAATATTCATCAATAATAAAAAGGCAGAGATACAAAACAAGTTAGAGGAAAAAGAACTGGAGGAAACGATCTAATGTAATCTATTACAAAAAATAAAGCAAACTGGATGGAATATGGAGAAAAATGCACCAAATTCTTCCTGAATCTCCAACACAAGAACACTACCAAAAATGCATTTCAGTTAACAGGTGTGCCTTGTTAATTTGTGGAATTTCTTTCCTCCTTAATGCATTTGAGCCAAATCAGTTGTGTTGTGACAAGGTAGGGGTGGTATACAGAAGATAGCCCTATTTGGTAAAAGACCAAGTCCATATTATGGCAAGAACAGCTCAAATAAGCAAAGAGAAACGACAGTCCATCATTACTTTAAGACATGAAGGTCAGTCAATCCGGAAAATTTCCAGAACTGATTTAACTCCTTAGTCATATCTCAGTTTACTCACTTACTTATGGGGTTGCCTACTCCTGAAGAGTTGTTTTTTCAAATCAGATGAGCAAAAAATGTTTTGTGTAATCTGGGATGCTGAACCAGACAAGATAAAGCGTGCCGATCTATATAATGAATATGAACTGGGTGGGTTGACATCATTAAATACAAAAGTACTAAACCTCTCTCTAAAAGCTTCACCTATACAAAAGTTTTACTTGAACCCTAAACGGTTCTCAAGTAGATCACTAAGAAAAGCTCATCCATTGTTTAAAAATGGCCATTTTGCCTTTGTGCAGATTGCCATGTCTCATTTTCGAATAATTGAAAATGAAACCTTTTTCAAAGTATCTCTCTTTTTCAAACAAGCATTGCAGAGCTGGTTACAATTTCAGTTTCATCCACCTGAAAAGATAGAACAAATATTATGGTTGAACGCAAATGTGCTGGTTGATAAAATACCTGTATTTATGGAAAATAGTTTTGAAAAGGGTATTTTGTTTTTAAATGATATTGTAAATTGGAATGGTGGAGTTATGTCTTTAATGAAGTTATCAGAATTGTATGGGAAGGTCTGCTCAATCCAAGATTACAACCAATTGATTACAGCATTACCCCAAACATGGAGGAAGCAGGTGGCAGTGGGAGGAGGTAGGGAACTGGTCTGTCTGCCCAATATAAAGGATCGAAACTGGCGGAGGAATAAAAATGGTATAAATAGGAAAGTATACCAGTTTTATTTGTTGGGGGGGGGTCTTGGAGGTCTGGTGGCCTGGCGGTTGGGAGCTTGGGCCGGTGGCTGATAGGTCGCTGGTTCCGGGTCCCCATTTTTCACCTTGTGGGGAGATCTGTCGACGTGCCCTTGAGCAGGGCGTTGACCCTGGCTGCTTCTGTGGGTCGCTCTGGATGGGAGTCTGTTAGATGACTATGTGTAATGTAAATGTTCAGCGGCTTCGCTGCAAGTAGATTGTATGTTTTAATATTCAAAAATATTTAAACATTTTTTAAAAGACTTCCTAGTGAGTTTTAAGTTTGGGGAAGCATACCATTTATTCTACCGTTCTGCCTTTTATCTGTCAGTTGTGGAACAGTTTCACTTCAATAATAATGTTTTAATTTCTCAAAATCATTGTCAAGTGGTCAATCATAAAAATCTGAATTCAAATGATAAAAATCTCAAAGTTAATTCAACTAATGCAAGAGCACCAGGCTCTGCCATATGGACAGGTACTTCTATGCGTGTTCAGGCGCGCACGCTCTCTCAACATTATCAGGACAGAGAAACCAGACACTTGCTCATTGTTCACATGGAGCACTCCAAACAAAAGACAATGAAAAAAATGACAAATCTCATAAATGATGGTTATGAAATGAACCAAAACTTGTTTCTCACAAGTGTAGCGGTTTGTGAACTCTGCAAACAACGTTTCCACTCTCCGAGAATGAGAACGATAAATGACTGTAATTAATACAGGCATTAAGAGAAATTAATGTAGCCAAATGACTGGGATTAGTGGTACATTTACTACTGGTGACCTATATGCAGGGTTCGCACAAGGTGCTTGAGGTGTTTAAAGTACTTGAATTTGGCACTCTGAAATTCAAGTACTTAATTTCTGATTTTCAAGGTATTCTTCTCAAGTTGGTACTTTAAAAAGTACTTGAATTAAAATGAGAGAACAGAAAATGAACTAATATGAAAACAATTAGAAAAATGTATTGTTCTTGCGAATTCATTTCCAGGCTGACTACAGAGTTTTATTTCCTCACGTGTTTTGCGCTCTGGATGCCAGGCAAGCCCGCTCATTCCACCCACACTTCCACTCAGCCAGGCAGGTACAGAACTGAACTGACTGATTAGGCGCCGCCAAACGTCACATCGATAGCTAAAATGCCGGGCAAATGTAGATTCAATCCTGTCTGGCAGGATATTGATGTTTATGAATGGGTTTTGCCAGACCCAACCAGGGATGTAGTGGAGGGTAAACACCGTTTACGCACCTTTTTATTTGTGAAATAGCGTTTACTCACCTTTTTATTTTGTTAATTGTTTATCCACTTATTATTGCGTTCCCAGCGTTGATCAGCGCTCAGACGGCTTCTTGATCTGAGTTCTAATCGCGCCTTCCTCTGCGAACGAGTGAATCATGAATGGTTCATGTGTGCTCGTTATGTTCACCTGCTCCCTTGTATTTGCCTTGTTAGCAGCCCATTCATTCACCACTCTGTCCAATGGGAAACTCTGCCCACGACATAGGCTGAGAGGTGAAACAAACTACCTCAGCCCAGACCTACAATGGCAAGTGGCAGAGACTATGGCTGACAGTGGCAGAGACTATGGCTGACAGTGGCAGAGACTATGGCTGACAGTGGCAGAGACTATGGCTGACAGTGGCAGAGACTATGGCTGACAGTGGCAGAGACGATGGCTGACAGTGGCAGAGACGATGGCTGACAGTGGCAGAGACGATGGCTGACAGTGGCAGAGACGATGGCTGACAGTGGCAGAGACGATGGCTGACAGTGGCAGAGACTATGGCTGACAGTGGCAGAGACTATGGCTGACAGTGGCTTTTTTTTTTTTATCCCCCGACTCCTGCCATGTCAACAGACGTCCCCCAAACAATAAAAAGCAGACTCTCGGAGAATGTGTACAACTGGTAAATAGTCGCTGATATTCAAGTCAGGTGTCTAGCTAGCTAGGTAGCTCAAGGGCTCTGGCTGTTAGCCAGGTAGCTAGCTATAACTAGCTGGCTAGAAGGATGAAGTTAGAAGTTAATATTATTAGCATGTACACTGAACAAAAATATAATTGCAACATGCAACAATTTCAAAGATGTTACTGAGTTAGTTCATATAAGTAAATAAGTCAACATCAGTCCTGACTTACCACTCCTCTATGTAGTAAATAACTAGTGAAACATGTATTATTGAGTAGAACTTGTAGGTAGTGATGAATAGTAAGTTAGTAGTTTTCTTTAATGAGGTTGTGGTGATATACTGCCATTTTTATTTTATTTATTTTACCTTTATTTAACTAGGCAAGTCAGTTAAGAACAAATTCTTATTTACAATGACGGCCTACACCGGCCAAACCCGGACGACACTGGGCCAATTGTGCGCCGCCCTATGGGACTCCCAATCATGGCCGGTTGTGATACAGCCTGGAATCGAACCAGGGGGTCTGTAGTGACGCCTCAAGCACTGAGATGCAGTACCTTAGACCGCTGCGCCACTCGGGAGAAACAATTGCATAATAGGAACTATTACAAATTGATGGTCCTTGAAAATAAATATTAGTGCTTGAAAAAGTACTTGAAAGTCCTTGAATTTGACTTTCCACTGTCTGTACGAACCCTGTATATGTAACGGGGAATTGATCCAAATAAAAAAATCTAACAGCAAACAATTCACACAATGAAACAATGAATTGGCAGGAGACAGCTGAGCCATTCTGGAGAGAGACTCACCTATATCTTTTCACACACCCCTCGTCATATTTTAGATGCTTTTCACTGACAGACGCAATTCAATAATCAGCTAGGACTATTGCCACGCGCACTGCCCAAATTGCGGCCTTCCCAAATAGGCATAGGCCTACAATTTGAAACAATCCACAGAAGCTAATGATCCTCGATTCCTCTGTGGCCAAGTCATGCTTTCTGGTGAAGTATTTAGAATTATTTTATTTATTTCTGTATAGACAGGAGTAATTATATAATTTTGGCACATTTCTTAACATTTCTTCCCCTATTAGACCCACCACTATGTCATTTCTCTCCTGTTCCATTGGTTTTCATATCAACTTTCTTTCATTGTCCAGAAGCCAAAGGAACAATCCCAGTCAGATTTTTATCTCGGTCACATATAGAACTGCTATTTGGTGCACTGTTTAGAATGGTGTTTTCCTGCGAATTGTTGGCAAATGTTTGAAAATGCCATTTTATTGGCTGCTTCATTACATGAGTTGCATGTTCTGTTAAGATGCATTACCATAATCTAAATGTTATTTCTGTCATTCTGAGCACTCTGCGTGGACACCCTAATGGGTTATGCAGCCAATGCATATGGGTCTGGTAAATTTCTCAAATGGCCGGTAAATTAAAATCTTCCGGTCACGTTGTCCGGTGCCACGTTTTCCTAACGGAAACCCTGATGCACAGACACACGCACACAGACACAGATTCAGACTCAGCAGAGCTGATCTGAAGTAAAAGTGAAACTGACTTGCTACTGCTTCCTCCCTCATCTCTCAATCTCTCTCTCTCTTTGCGTGTGTGTGTGTGTGAGGTTGGTGTGTGTGTCGCACGCTAAAGAACGTGCATCAGTCCGTTTCCTGTGCAGACCCCAGCTCTCCTGTCTTGACGCCTGGGCTTTCCAAACACACACACTAGGGCTGGGAATTTCCAGGGACCTCACAATACGATATTATCACGATACTTGGGTGCCGATTTCAATTATTTTGTTCCCAATTGAAATGAATAGTAAGTAATGTATTGTGTCATTTTGGAGTCACTTTTATTGTAAAAAAGAATAGAATATGTTTCTAAACACTTCTACATTGTGGATGCTACCATCATTGTGCGTAGTCCTGAATGAATCGTGAATAATGAGTGAGAAAGTTAGACGCACAAATATCGTCCGCCAAGACGTGCTAACCTCTCACCATTACAATAACAGGGGAAGTTAGCATTTTCTGGGAGGTATGATATTTATGCCTCTAACTTTCTCACTCATCATTATTCATATAAACATATTATATTGTTACTTACAATAAAAGTGACCCCAAAATGACACAATACATTATTTACCATTCATTTCTATTGGGCACAACCAAAACAAACTGCAAATGCATCCAACAGGTTTGTAGAGTCACAAGCTTAACGTAATCATTGCATGCTATGAATATTAGACCAAATACTTAACTTTTGACCACTTTAATACACATAACTGAATTTGTCCCAATAGTTTTGGTCCCCTAAAATGGGAGGACTATGTACAAAAAGTGCTGTAATTTCTAAACAGTTCACTGATTTGATGGATGAAAAATACCCTAAAATTAAAGCTGACAGTCTGCACTTTAACCTCATAGTCATTGTATCGTTTAGAATCCAAAATGCCAATACTTTTGGCGCTCACTGTATTTTCCTGATTCTTGACCACTTTTTTGATTTCTTGCCTCCATTGATTTAGTCATCCTATAAGGGTAAAATCCAATAACTGTTGAAAGGATTATGGTAGAAACATGAGGTTTGGACCATTGGTGTTCTTAGAGGAGTATCTACACAATTAGCATGTTATTTTACCCATTGGTCAAAATATGCCTTTTTGATTGGACACCCTAATAATAGGCCTAATAATATAGTCTACTGTATCGATTTTACCCCCATCACTAACATACACTAACACACTGTTTGTTGGTGAGATTGAGTGTGATCCGGGCTGGAATGTTGATCTGCTTACAGACAGAACACACACACTCAGTCAACCCAGCATCTGCTGCCCCGGCTGCATTCAACACTAAACACTAGCACAAAAGTGACATAGCAGTAATGCAGCAGTGACATAACCAGATGTACATGAGGACGCCAAGGAGTCATATCACCATGCCAGAGAGTCTGAGGTGTGTGTGTGTATAGTAAGAAGGGAGGCAGGATCTGTTACAGTATATAACAAAACATATGCCTAGGTTTCACTTTTGGTTTGGCAGCCTGTACCCGTAGCTGATCTTTCAAATGATTTCCAGGTTCCAGTACCCGTAGCTTATCTTTCAAATGATTTCCAGGTTCCAGTAGAATAGGGCATGTCTGTATATTTGTCATTGTGTGTTTTCTGCCTGTATGGACAGACACTTGAGCTCTCTGGTCTGTACAGTGGAAATGCTCACCCCTGCCCTCTGTAACCTTAGCCTACGGGCAATTTCTCGGTAATAGAATTACACTTAAAGTGTATGCCAAACAAAAACCATTGATTTCAAAGTTTAACAAACCTTACAACTATGTATAAGGACTACTTTGAACAATTAACACAGAACATTTCACAAACACATTTACTGGAAGAACTATGCAGATGCAAAGTTTGGTAACAGAATTACGGTATCACAAGTTTAGACATTACAGTAGAGTGCAGAAGAGTAGAGTGCAGAGCGCAGTAGAGTACAGTAAAGTAGATCTGTTCAGTACAGTTCAATACAGTACATTATATTGTACTCTGCTCTAATGTGCTCTACTGAACTCTACTGTACAGTGGGTGAGGATGCTTGTTACAGTAGATGGAAAGAGGGTAGGTGTCGGTAAGAGCCGGGAGAGGTGACATTAACTGGAGAGAGAGTGAGAGGGAGGGGTGGTCCAGACTGCTTTTACAGTCTTGCGTTGACCACCGAAACTTCTGTACTTTTTCGATACGAGAACTTGAAAATGGTTCGGTACTAGAATTTTTGTTACTTAGTACTTCTGTCAAATGTGTCTCATGTCGTATACTGATTGAGAGGATCGAGTCCGTCTTTTAATTTGTCTAAATCTTCTCAAGGGGGCCGTAATAAGGTAGCCAGGCTACATGCGCTTGCTGTGTAGACCTGTGTATGTATGGTGTGTAGACTTCTAGGGCAATCTAGAAGCTTCAGAAATGAGCCGCAGTGTTGTTTTGGAATTCAACTATTCATTAAATTCATTAGTATCGTTTCGGTATTGTGATACCAAAACTGGTATCGAAGTCAAAATTCTGTTATCGTGAAAACGCTACCGTACTGTCCAAACGTGTGAAACATAGATGTCTATGATTTGGTCCGGCCAGGTCGGACTGACAATTTAAACTACTTTTCAACGTCCGGTGTCGGTCGGTGCTCAGTGGGTGAGGATGCTGGTGACAGTAAATGGAACGAGGGTAGGTGTCAGTAAGAGCCGGGAGAGGTGACTTTAACTGGAGTGAGAGGGAGGGGTGGTCCAGACTGTTTTTACAGTCTTGCGTTGACCACCAGATGACAAAAAGAGTGGGAAAAAACACAAATGACAAATCTGCCCGATTCCAGCCTTGCGGAAGCACCCCCAGATCATCACCGATCCTCCACCAAATTTCACAGTGGGTGCAAGACACTGTGGCTTGTAGGCCTCTCCAGGTCTCCGTCTAACCATTAGACAACCAGGTGTTGGGCAAAGCTGAAAATTGGACTCATCAGAGAAGATGACCTTACTCCAGTCCTCTACGGTCCAATCCTTATGGTCTTTTGCAAACCTCAGCCTGGCTCTTCTTTGCTTCTCATTGATGAAGGGCTTTTTTTCTAGCTTTGCACGACTTCAGCCCTGCCCCTAGGAGCCTGTTTCGAACCGTCCTAGCCGTGCACTTCACCCCAGATGCCGTTTGCCATTCTTTTTGTAGGTCACTTGATGTCATCATACGGTTGTTGAGTGACATTCGAATTAGTTGGCGGTCAGTAGAGAGACGTTTTCGCCCTCTGCCGGTCTGTAGCTTTGTTGTCCCCAATGTCTGTTGCATGACCTTGTTCTTATGAACCGCCGTCTTTAAAATTTTAAGGATGGAAGCAACCTGACGGTCACTGTATCCCTCTGCCAGTAAAGCCAGAATTGAACACTTATTTTCCTCACTCAAAACTTTCCTTTTCAACTCTTTTGGCATGGTCAATAGTTCTCTTTTGATTAATATTACTTTTGAGGTACTACACTGTTTTTGCCATCCAGCTGGTCCTATTGCAAGAGGATAGCAGTGGTTTTTATACTTTTTCTCGTTAAATAAGATTTGGTTCAGGTGATCACCTAATCAGTACCTAATTCAGTAGAATGAGGTGTGCCTGTGTTGGAATTCAACAGACACTGGAATGGAATGGCTGTCATACATGTAGAGATGCTGATTTAAGAACAATTTCAAAAGTTTGGGGTCACTTAGAAATGTCCTTGTTTTCTAAAGAAAAGCAATTTTTTTGTCCATTAAAATAACATCAAATTGATCAGAAATAGTGTAGACATTGTTAATGTTGGAAATTGATATTGTAGCTGGAAACGGCTACAATAGTGGAATATCTACGTAGGCATACAGAGGCCCATTATCAGCAACCATCAGTCCTGTGTTCCAATGGCACATTGTGTTTGCTAATCCAAGTTTATCATTTTAAAAGGATAATTGATCATTAGAAAACACTTTTGCAATTATGTTAGCACAGCTGGAAACTGGTGTGCTGATTTAAAGAAGCAATAAAACTGGCCTTCTTGAGACTAGTTGAGTATCTGGAGCATCAGCAATTGTGGGTTCAATTACAGGATCAAAATGGCCAGAAACACATAACTTTCTTCTGAAACTCGTCAGTCTATTCTTGTTCTGAGAAAAGAAGGCTATTCCATGCGAGAAATTGCCTAGAAACTGAAGATCTCGTACAACATTGTGTACTATTCCCTTCACAGAACAGCGCAAACTGGCTCTAACCAAAATAGAAAGAGGAGTGGGAGGCCCCGGTGCACAACTGAGCAAGAGGACAAATACATTAGTGTCTAGTTTGAGAAACAGACGCCTCACAGGTCCTCAACTGGCAGCTTCATTAAATAGTACCCGCAAAACCCCAGTCTCAACGTCAACAGTGAAGAGGCGACTCCGGGATGCTGACCCTCTAAGCAGAGTTGCAAAGAAAAAGCCATATCTCAGACTGGCCACTAAAAATAAAAGATTAAGATGGGCAAAAGAACACAGACACTGGACAGAGGAAGACGAATCGAAGTTTGAGGTGTTGGGTTCACAAAGAATAACATTTGTGAGACGCAGACCAAATGAAAAGATGCTGGAGGAATGCTTGATGCCATCTGTCAAGCATGGTGGAGGCAATGTGATGGTCTGGGGTTGCTTTGGTCGTGGTAAAGTGGGAGATATGTACAGGGTAAAAGGGATCTTGAAGAAGGAAGGCTATCACTCCATTTTGCAACGCCATGCCATACCCTTTGGACGGCGCTTGATTGGAGCCAATTTCCTCCTACAACAGGACAATGACCCAAAGCACAGCTCCAAACTATGCAATAACTATTTAGGGAAGAAGCAGTCAGCTGGTATTCTGTCTATAATGGAGTGGCCAGCACAGTCACCGGATCTCAACCCTATTGAGCTGTTGTGGGAGCAGCTTGACCGTATGGTACGTAAGAAGTGCCCATCAAGCCAATCCAACTTGTGGGAGGTGCTTCAGGAAGCATGGGGTGAAATCTCTTCAGATTACCTCAACAAATTGACAACTAGAATGCCAAAGGTCTGCAAGGCTGTAATTGCTGCACAGAGTTCAAGTAACAGACACATCTCAACTGCAACTGTTCAGAGGAGACTGTAAGAATCAGGCCTTTGTGGTCGAATTGCTGCGAAGAAACCACTACTAAAGGACACCAATAAGAAAAAGACTTGCTTGGGCCAAGAAACACGAGCAATGGACATTAGACAGGTGGAAATCTGTTCTTTGGTCTGATGAGTCCAAATTTGAGATTTTTGCTTCCAACCCACCGTGTCTTTGTGAGACTGTAGGTGAACAGATAATCTCCGCATGTGTGGTTCCCACAATGAAGCATGGAGGAGGAGGTGTGATGGTGCTTTGCTGGTGACACTGTCTGTGATTTATTTAGAATTCAAGGCACACTTAACAAGCATGGCTACCACAGCATTCTGCAGCGATATGCCATCCCATCTGGTTTGCGCTTAGTGGGACTATCATTTGTTTTTCAACAGGACAATGACCCAACACACCTCCAGGCTGTGTAAAGGGCTATTTGACCAAGAAGGAGAGTGATGGAGTGCTGCATCAGATGACCTGGCCTCCACAATCACCCGACCTCAACCCAATTGAGATGGTTTGGGATGAGTTGGACCGCAGAGTGAAGGAAAAGCAGCCAACAAGTGCTCAGCATATGTGGGAACTCCTTCAAGACTGTTGGAAAATGTTCCAGGTGAAGCTGGTTGAGAGAATGCCAAGCGTGTGCAAAGGCAAATGGTGGCTACTTTGAAAAATCTAAAATATATATTTTGATTTGTATAACACTTTGTGTTATTTAATCGTTTTGATTTCTTCACTATTATTCTACAATGTAGAAAATAGTAAAAATAAAGAAAAACCCTTGAATGATAGTTTGTCCAAACCTTTGACTGGTACTGTATATACACACAAATACATGCTCACTTCACTCACTCACAGGGAGATCCATGGATGCACTACCCTTACACACTCACTCACAGGGAGATCCATGGATGCACTACCCTTACACACTCACTCACAGGGAGATCCATGGATGCACTACCCTTACACACTCACTCACAGGGAGATCCATGGATGCACTACCCTTACACACTCACTCACAGGGAGATCCATGGATGCACTACCCTTACACACTCACTCACAGGGAGATCCATGGATGCACTACCCTTACACACTCACTCACAGGGAGATCCATGGATGCACTACCCTTACACACTCACTCACAGGGAGATCCATGGATGCACTACCCTTACACACTCACTCACAGGGAGATCCATGGATGCACTACCCTTACACACTCACTCACAGGGAGATCCATGGATGCACTACCCTTACACACTCACTCACAGGGAGATCCATGGATGCACTACCCTTACACACTCACTCACAGGGAGATCCATGGATGCACTACCCTTACACACTCACTCACAGGGAGATCCATGGATGCACTACCCTTACACACTCACTCAGGTGCAACATTTTTAGGCTAGTATGATTGTCCATGAAGCTAAAACAAATGTCTCCTCTCTCTTAGGGCGAGTCTGTGAAGTATTTCTTGGACAATGTGGAGATGCTGGGGGATCAGGTAGGTTTCCTCTCTTTCCCTCAATCAATCTACCTCCATCGCTCTCCATCCCCCTCTCATGTCCTCCACTCATCCCTCTTTCTCTCTCCTCCAGAGCTACATCCCTTCCCAGCAGGACATCCTGCTAGCCCGTAAGCCCACTAAGGGCATCCATGAGTACGACTTTGAGATCAAGAGCGTTCCCTTCAAGATGGTGGACGTGGGAGGACAGCGCTCAGAGAGACGACGGTGGTTCGAGTGTTTTGACTCTGTTACCTCCATACTGTTCCTAGTGTCTTCTTCTGAGTATGACCAGGTACACACACAGTGGACACACACTCCCTCTGTTTCTCTCTCTCACACACTCTCCCTAATTTATTTGTATTTATTCTTTCAAGGTCTTGATGGAGGACAGACAGACCAACCGTCTGAGAGAGTCATTGGACATCTTTGAGACGATAGTCAACAACCGAGTCTTCCTCGCCGTCTCCATCATTCTCTTCCTCAACAAGACTGACCTCCTAGAGGAGAAGGTCAGTAACATCGCAATCCCAACAAACACTCTAGGGAGCAGGGTTCACACTCAAGAAAATAAGCTCTATTCGCTTTTCAGAGATAAATGTACTGATGCCAAGTATTATAATTGAAGTCACACCAACCTTCAGATTATACTAGGGCTGACCCCAATTAGTCAGCTGGTCGATTGTTTGGTCGATAGGCAGTTGGTTGACTAAGATTTTTTTTAGTCAAGCAGTAGCAAAAAATATATGCGCCCATCTCAGTGAACTAATCCATTGCGGAGGCCTAGACTAAAAGCCAATTTATGCTTGATTTGTAAATGTGGTCGGTGGCTCCATATGGCGGATGTGACGCAATTGTGTAGCCTTCGGAGGCACGCAGAGGCCAAATCGAGCTCCATACCACATCGCCATGCGCCTCCAAAAAGTTGTAACAATGCCGAGGCCTCTGTATAGCTCCGCATTGACATGATTGGTTGACGGTAGGTGGGGGCGGTACATTCTGTATGAACACAAACTCACTTCCTTGACAATTTCCTTCACAACAGTTCTGCACTGCTCCGCGAAGCGCAAGAAGTATGAATGCCCTGACTTCTGCAGAGGCCATATCACTGGAAATGCTGCATGGCCGATGCGGAGGCCGGATTAACCATGCAGCGCCCAGATGCACAATGCACTTCTCTCTCCAGAATGCGCTCTCTCCCGTCAATTTGTGCACATTCTTTGTTTCATAACGTAATTGTGTGAATTGTTTGCGTTTGGTTGTTAGTGGATATCAATTCCCCATTACATATATCACCAGTAGTACATTTAACATTAATTCCTCTCAATTCTAACCTACAATGTTTGTTTGGTTATGGGAATTTCTGTTAATGCATTCAATATACTATGATTCCTTTTACCGTTCTCATTGTCGGAGTGGACGCATTGTTTGCAGAGTGCACAACCTATGCAACACTTGTGAGAAACAAGTTTTGGTTTATTTCATTCCATTTATTCAATTTAGTCATTGTCTTTTGTTTGGAGCGCTCCTGTCAATGTTGAGCAAGGACGCACACCTGATTCCGCTTTGAAGTAGGCCTATAGGCTACCTGGCCTGAACGCTAATGGAGGCATATAAATGTGCCCATTTGGGGATCTGATAGTATTTCTGATTGGCTTAACGCACAAACACTAATGACCTGTGGAGCTTCTCAAAGTAATGTTTTCTTCACCTCAAACAGCACGCAAACAAAGTCTGTTTTTACATCCATTGAGAATGACAAAAGTTCCTCAATGTATTTGAAAAATCTTTCCAGCTGTCTCCCTTTCGATAACCACTCGGCGTGAAAGGGAAAAATGTCATGCTCTAATCCAGTGGAAATGTCATAAAATAGGCCTACCTGATTACTTCATATCAGTGCTTGACTTGGACTGAAATAGGTTCCGGTACTCATTTTGGGTGCTGGTACTGTTTATATTTAAGTGCAGGAGCTCCACACTACTTTTGAGCTAATATTCTATAAGAGGAACAGGAGCTCAAGCAGTAGAACATTTGAGGTGTCAGTAGTCCACTCCGGTGAGCTCCTGCCCAAGTCAAGCACTGCATCTTATCCCTTGCCCAAATAGCCTAGAGCTGTGTCCGTCCTGAGCTTACTGGCACTGGAAACTCTGAGGGCCCAGAATATTTTATACAATGTTGCAAGTTCACTAGCACAAGCTTCTGGCAGACCCAAGTTAATAGTTGATACAATGTTTCAAGTTCGTTGCAAACAGGCCATGCTTAGCCAATGTGCTTTATAGGATATTTATTTTTATCAGGATATTGTCTACCTGCAGGCTGCAATGTTTTTATTTGTTGGCTTTATGTAGGCTATTTTTACATAGTTGGCAATGGCAATAGAAGTTACTTTTTAGGTTTGGATAGAATGTTGATTGACCACATGACAATGATTTTGAGATATAAAGACGTTATTATATAAATTAAATTAAACTTTTCCACGAAAATGTGCATATGAAAACCATAACTGGCACGCAGATTGGTAGAAATGGTAAGATAAATTGGCATTTCACATGAGAAAGGTTGCCGACTCCTCCTGTAGCCTATTACCGGCAACTTCAGGAGAGTAATGGCAGAATCTGCGAAAGCCAGCAGGAGAGGGAGGAGAATGGTTGGGTCAGGTTTTTTCTTCTGGTTATCTAGATCTCTGGCTCCCGTTTGAGTCATTTGTGTCATCAAACAGTAAGCTTAAAGCATCAGACAAGCTCAATGCATACAGCTGATGTGTCTATATATGGAAAAATACACATTTAAAAGAACAGATTACTTTCAGTCGACCAATATGTTTTTTTAGTCGGGGACAGCCCTGGATTCTACTGACGTTCCATGTTGTCTACACACATACACCCTCACTCACACACTCATTACTGACGCCACACACTTACACCCACATGCTCGCACCTACGCTGCTGATAAAATTATTATTGATTACATTTTTTACTACCATTTACACTGCTGTTCATTGATTATTATTTGCCATTACCATTTAGTATCTATTTATCCCGCTACTGGTCACTATTACTCCTGTTTACATGTATATATTTCCATTAGTATATTACCATATGTATTTATATATTCCTGCTATCAGTCACTTTTCAGCCCTGTTTACATCTATAGCTTTCTACCAGTCACTGTTTATGTATAAACCCACCTCAACCACTCCAGTTCCCCTTCACCAGGGTTTCCGTTAGCCGGTAAATGCCGGCTTTTGGCCAAAATAATAAATACAATTGTTGCAGGCCAAATTGTCAGAAAAAAAATAATTCCATTGCAAAATAATACTTTTTATTCATTGATGGAAATACCAGTCGATGTGGTCCAACTTCAAAGGCAAATATACTTCATAGGGTAATAAATCCTCAAGCTGCTGGGACATTAGTGTCGGGTGTTTATCTACTCAAAATTGGCGAAGATTGTGTTGATTATCCCCATTTTCAGTGTGCCCGCCGAGAGGGGATTCTTTCTCCAAAACAGAGTAAAGACGGCCTCAAGATCGCACCTTCTTGAGGACAAAGTACGAGGCTGATGCGCATTGCAAGCTTCTCCAAGGAGTTGGACAGTTTTGACTTCCCAACAGCAGCGGCTCACTTTGAGCAGGCCGAGGTCCGCCACAAACGCTAGTAAATTGGAGGCAAATTGTGTTCGTCGGGCCTGTTCCTAGCAGTTCTGCTGCCGCCCTAGGCAAGATCATAATATGCCACCCCTGTGTCATGTATAGTATAAAGATTTGGAATGGATTGATAGAGTAGAGTAATGGTGTGTATCAGTTGAGCTTATTTAGTAGCACTTGGAAACGAAACATCGTTGCCAACTATTCAAATCAGAGAGTTAAAATGTTGCAATCACTAGGCAGCCAACTGCCTATAGTAGGAAACAGAGTTGTTATCAATAAACCACGTATATCACACATGACACAAGTTACGACCCCACGATAGTTCAAATTACAATAAACAACATTTATTAACATCATCCATTAGCACTGTAAAAAGAGTATCATTTTAGCTTTGGAAACAAGTGCTTTCAGAAATGCATGGCGTGGGCCTCGTTTCACAGGAGCATTGTAAAATGAGCTTTCTCTCAATGAACCAGTCTTAACGAATTTCGTTTTATTTACATATGAGTTTTTATAATTTATTCATTTTGTGGCTGCCTAGAGTGGCCTCGTTCCACTGCTGTGGTGCTGATTTGCAGCGGGAGTGGGGAGGGCCGGCCCTGGTGTTGTAGACAGCCATGTTTTGTTATTTATTAATCCTAATTAAAATGTTCATGCCTAGGCTAAATTAAATTAGAGGCCTAGATTGTATTTGAAAACAGCTGTATTTTGTTATTAATTAAAGTGTTCATACAAATGGCCTATAGGACAGGTCGTTCGCAAAATATATTATACAAATGTTATATTTTGAAGTTGTTTTTATTACTGTGTAGGCAACTTGTTCTTTTTTTTTAAAATAATGTTAATTTATAATTTATAGCAGGGATGAAGATATGCAACAGACAATGTTTTGCTTTTCAATAAAACCTGTCATGTTGGTATAAGAACATCATTCTACTTGATTGTAATACAACTTTACAGGCTAATTTATATTCTGTTAAAATGAATTAAAATCATCTAAATGTGATTTTGAGCACCGTGGGTGGACGCCGATCTGGATGCAGACCGATGTCCGGTAGATTTCTCAAATGTCCAGTAAATTTTAAAATCTTGCCGGTTATGTTGTCCTGTGCCAAATTTACCTGATGGAAACCCTGCCCTGCACATTGAATAAGGGACTGGCACTGACCTGTATATACTTGCGTTCTCGTGTTTCTTGAACTTATATCGTACGTCTTCTGTGTTTTTATTCTATTTTCTATTATCTACTGCAGTGTTGGGAAAGAGCTCTCAGGAAATAATTGCACTGTATTGATTTGCACCTGTTGTATTCTGTGCCCGTGGGGAATAAACGTTTCAACTTTGTGTTGATCTGATCCCTGTTCCCGGCAGGTCTCGAACATTTCACTGAAGAAATACTTTCCAGAGTACACGGGGCCGGACCACAGCCTGCCAGACGTCCAGAAGTTCTTAGTGGACTGTTTCCGGGGGAAGAGAAGAGACGCGACACAGAAGCCCCTGTACCACCACTTCACCACAGCCATCAACACGGAGAACATCCGCCTGGTGTTCAGAGACGTCAAGGATACCATCCTCCATGAAAACCTCAAACAGCTTATGCTCCAGTGACCTATGACCTCTAGAGAGGACCTGAGAGGAACCAGCCTCCAAAAGGACCCCAGAGAGGACTTATTCTCCCACCTGAAAGAGGACCTGATCGAGTACTGCTCTCACCTTCAAAAGAGGACCGGATTGAGGACACCAGTGCCTTGGGGAGGACCTTGATATTCCACTTTTGTTGTTTTTAGATGGTTTTATTTGGTTTTTACTGCACTGTGTTGAGTGGATGGTCTATAGGTCAGTTTGACCTTCTAGGAGCCAGGGACATGATTGAACGCTGGATAATAAGCACTGCCCTGGATCAGTTTTGAAGCCTGCCATGCTGTCATAGCCCCTCTCCTGTACACTGATCTGAGAGCTGTGTGACTGACAGAAACCACAACGCCTTCATACAACGTCTTAATAACCCTTCATCACTGTGTGCGTGTGTGTGTACCTTTCTAGCCTTAAGTCTTGGCGTTAGCCATCATGTAATCAATCATGTCCTTTATAATCTATGCATTTTAATGTGTGTGTATGCAGTTTACAATTTTCCACCTTTCTATTCCCAGGTAGTTATCATGTAATTCTGCTGTAAGGACACAAAACACACACACACAGTTGGGCGATTAGCTAGTATTGTTATCTCAGGGTTGTACGGAGGTCACTCTATAAAGGATGTCATTATCGTGTTGTAATAATCAGTCTGTCCATAGGTCTGTCATCTATTGTCTTTACCCCTCAAATTCAAATCTGGACCTCCACTGCTTTTTTATTTGTATTATTCCCCTCTAATCAGGGACTGATTTAGACCTGGTGGGTGCAATTAATTATCAGGTAGAACAGAACCAGCAGCACTCCGTACCTCGTAGGGTAAGATTTGAATACCCCCGTTCTATAGTGTATATCCCAGGTTGAAGCGTTAGATTTTTTTAGTTAAATGTCTTCCTGTGAGAACCTGTTCTGGAACGTATTCATTAAGCACGAAGTGGAATAAAACAGGCTGAAACGGGGAGATACTATCTGAACTTGTCCAATAAGAAACGCTTGTTTTCTTTTTCCATTGCACAATGTTTTGAAAAATAATTCTGCATTGTGCCCTAATGAAAACAACCCAGAAGAGCAGAGGGGGCGTGTCTCAGACCCTGGGCTACGTTCATTTGGGGCGCAACGATACAGAACTTTCAAGTAGATACGTATGTGTGTTAATTTCTGTCTGAACGTTCTATAACGTTTTGCCCCCACGGAACGTGGACCAGGTTACCACGACAAGTTAAAGGTACCGCCTCCTCCTTCCCTCTCCTCGCTTCCCATTGGTGGCCTTGTACAGGGACGTTGTGTTGGTCAGTGAGGTTGTCTGTCTAATGAATGTGATCATGTTTATAGTTGTACAGACTGACTCAAATGTATCTTTTAGTTTAAAATCATGATGACGGATGTGTTTTTGTTTCCGCTCCATACTGTAACCTGTCGTTGATGTTCATAGTGTTTATAGGTATGCTGACACTGTAAGGTACGCCACCTCATAGTGCTGAAAGACAGCTAGAGACTGACTCCAGATTAGCGGTTCTCTCCTGCCAAGTCGCACTGTGCCTTTTCTATCTGTAAGGATCAACTGATCCTAGTTTCTCTCGCTACGGAGATGACGCGTCTGTCTTTCCACTGTGCCTCTCTCTGGCTCTGGCCTTGTACAGACTGACACCTGGGTCCGGATTCACAAAACCTTGTAAGAAGACATTTCTTAAGTGCCATTTTTTCCGTAACTTTATACTTAAAAATAAACATATGAAAAGTTGCTATTCCTCAATAAGGTTCTTGCAAATGTTCATAATTTTCTTCCAATGTTTCGTCCTAAGAAAATAGTTAAGAAGAAATTAGATTCTTGAAAATAAAGTTATTGGATTTCTTCTTGGAAATGTTCTTAATTCCAAGACAGCTAAACCCTTGTCTTAAACTCATGGAAGTGAGAAAATAAGCTAATGAAAGCAATTGAACATGTTTATTGACTCAAAACTAAATCTGAAAGTTTCAGTATAGTTTTAAATCCAATAAAACATTTTAGACCAGTAATCTCGGTAAGAAATATGCTAACATGATTGCCCTTGCTAGCTAGCTCAGTTTCCTAGCGACAATCATTTCAGGAAGATAGTTAAGAAGTTTGTAAGAAAATCATGAATTATTATGAAACGTTTGAGTAATTGCACTTACGAACTATCTTAAGAAGCTTCTTATGCATAACAGTTTTGTAAAACTGGGCCCTGATGCCTTAGTTGTAATATAAAACTGTTTACTTCCATGTGTAAATGGCTGTAAAAAAAAAAAATGAGAAAAAAAAAAGGCTGATTATTAGCTGATCGCTGTTTCATTGTTGGCCTTGTCAATGAACAGACTATGGACATCTGTCATTTCTTTCTCTAACAATCTGCATTCTTTTTTTAATGCCACTAATTTTCACAATAAAACACATTGTTCTAATAAAGTGTGATTTGTCATTCATTCAGCCCATAGACTATAAAGCAGCGGTTCTTAAGTCTGGACCAGAGGCCTCCCCAGGGTGCATATTTTTTGCTCCAGCCCAACACTAGCACACATGATTCAACTATCCAAGGGCTTGATGATTACTGGTAGTTGACAATACCTTGAGAAACCCTGGTATAATGTGTTGCAGAGAGTAAGAGGCGAAGCGACAGGAATAACTGGGCCCAAAATCTGTCTTCTCCAGCAGATGCCGTTTTTTAGTTAACAAAAAAATATTTGATCGAATAGAAGTTTTGTAATGATTAAGTTGTTACAAGTGTACTGATATGAGTAGGACATGTGATATCCCAGAAACTTTGAGAAAAAACACGTTGCCACAGTCGTCAACCCCACCTATTTCTACAATGTATCTTCTATACAAAAGTGTGATTTTAACCCCTAACCTTAACCACACTGCTAACCTTATGCCTAACCTTAAATTAAGACCAAAAAGCATGTTTTTTCCCCCCATGAATTTTAACGATTTAGATTTTGTGGCTGTGGTAACTAGTGGAAATAGTTTTGCCTGTTGTTCACATTCGTATCTGCCCTCTCATTGGCTAGAATGGTCCCACCTGATCTTGTCTAGGGCTGTTGCAGTGACCATATTACTGCCACACCGGCGGTCACGAGTCATGAAGGCAGTCGAATTCCATTGTGACCATTTAGCCAAGGTAATTAGGATTCTCCAAGCTCTGATGCTGCTGGTCATTAGTAGCCTACCAAACTTGCTAACTGCCTGGTACTCAGCTCTCTGTTGTCCCTCTAATCACTCTGACATCAATGCAAACGTAATCGAAAATCTAATCAAACATTTCATGAGAGCTCATGTTGCGCAACATTTCAATGGGCTATGCAATTGCGTGAGAAAACAGAGTGATAAACTATTAAAAAGAGGAGGATCCCATCAGCTTTCTATAGGCTAGGCCTAATATACTTATTTCTCAACTTTCCTAATATTAAGCACATTGCTTATCTTTACAACAGGAGTATAGCCTACCTGGCTGGCATGAAAATGAACCACGGGAAAAGAGTCCTCCATTCGTTATTTAAGTGCATAAATGACATGTAATCACAAATGCAATTATGCTTGTAATGCTTTTATTATGAAGGTGCATTTCTATGGTGAAAAATGTCTTCCCCAAACTTTAAACTGCTTATGTATGCCAGTTAGGCTCTACACCCGTTGTAAAGCGGATTCATGTGCTTAAATTTAAGAAGTTATTTGGCCACTTCAGTTGTGACACAAACCTTATCAAAAAATATAGGCCTATGGGCTAGGCTACATGAGGTGTGCAACTATGATTTAAAAAAGTTGCCAAAAAAAGGCATGCGCTGTTTCTTGCCTTACCGCACACAAGCTGGGCGTCATTCATAAGTGATAATATATAATTCACAAGTGATAGGCTAATATTGTCACCCATCAGACTATTCTTGATTTAATCTTGTCTTTACATATACTAAATAATATAATTGTGTGAAATTTGTTTTGATTTAGAATGGACCATTATCATGCACCTGTCTCGAAACAGGGGCAGCTGGGAAAAATACATGTAATCTATGCACTTAAATAGCGAATGGAGGACGCTTTTCCCATGGTTCATTTTCATGCCAGCCAGGTAGGCTATACTCCTGTTGTAAAGATAAGCAATGTGCTTAATATTAGGAAAGTTGATAAGTAAATATATTAGGCCTAGCCTATAGAAAGCTGATGGGATCCTCCTCTTTTTAATAGAGGCCACCAAAACTGTTTTCTCACACAGTTGCATAGCCTATAGAAATGTTGCGCAACATGAGCTAATGGACTCTCATTAAGTGTTTGATTAGATTTTCGATTACGTTTTCATTGATGTCAGAGTGATTAGAGGGACAACAGAGAGCTGAGTACCAGGCAGTTGGCAAGTTTGGTAGGCTACTAATGACCATCAGCAGCATCAGAGCTTGGAGAATCCTAATTACCGTGACTAAACGGTCTGATGGTATTTGACTGCCTTCATGACTCGTGACCGCCGGTGTGGCAGTAATACGGTCACGGCAACAACCCTATATAGGAGTACCTATTTCCTTGTTAACCGCTCAACACAGAATCGCCGCGTGTGCGCACTCCCTCAAATCGTTTGGAGAAAATATCCTTTCTATTTTATTCAGCTTTGTTCAATTGTATACTTCATACTATGAAATAATATAAAATAATGCCACGGAATTCTAAGCAAATCTTGTCTGCTAAATGAACTAGTGTAGCCCACAGCCATATGGCATAGCCAGATCAGGGCCTAACATAAGGACAACTCAGAGTATGTTATTCTGTTCTGAAATAGACTACATTTTCTTCATATCATGCTTCTTTAGACCTGTCTAAAATAAATTATGGATTTATTGTGAAGGTGTAGGCTATATTACATGGATTTTTATAGACGTTCCAAAGGTCTGCATCAGTGGCTTGTAGGCTGTGTGGGGAAGCCAGGAGATGCTAAATGTGTTTATGTTAATTAACGGTAAATTACCGTGAGACCAACAGTTATTTGCTTGACCAATCACCGGCTGACGAAATGTTGTGACCGCCACAGCCCTGATCTTGCCTGCTTCCGACTGCCTTCCATTTTTGAAGACTTAATTTCAGTAGCTAGGTTTCCATCTGATCGAGCTCCACAGTGGAGGTGTCATAATACCCATAAACCTAGCGGTCAAACAGGGAAATGGTTGCAATTGTTTTTCCACCAATTTTTCCCATAGGGGATTTTATTACATTTTAGTCATTTAGCAGACGCTCTTATCCAGAGCGACTTACAGTTAGTGAGTGCATACATTTTTCATACTGGCCCCCCGTGGGAAACGAACCCACAACCCTGGCGTTGCATGCGCCATGCTCTACCAACTGAGCTACAGGGGACTATAAACACCTTGTCCTAGAGAGATTTACACGGTTATCAAAACGACACGCCAGGGTAAGCCTACACGAAACACAGTGTTGCGTTATATACAGTGGGGGAAAAAAGTATTTGGTCAGCCACCAATTGTGCAAGTTCTCCCACTTAAAAAGATGAGAGAGGCCTGTAATTTTCATCATAGCTACACGTCAACTATGACAGACAAAATGAGAAAAGAAAATCCAGAAAATCACATTGTAGGATTTTTAATGAATTTATTTGCAAATTATGGTGGAAAATAAGTATTTGGTCAATAACAAAAGTTTCTCAATACTTTGTTATATACCCTTTGTTGGCAATGACACAGGTCAAACGTTTTCTGTAAGTCTTCACAAGGTTTTCACACACTGTTGCTGGTATTTCTGCCCATTCCTCCATGCAGATCTCCTCTAGAGCAGTGATGTTTTGGGGCTGTCGCTAGGCAACACGGACTTTCAACTCCCTCCAAAGATTTTCTATGGGGTTGAGATCTGGAGACTGGCTAGGCCACTCCAGGACCTTGAAATGCTTCTTACGAAGCCACTCCTTCGTTGCCCGGGCGGTGTGTTTGGGATCATTGTCATGCTGAAAGACCCAGCCACGTTTCATCTTCAATGCCCTTGCTGATGGAAGGAGGTTTTCACTCAAAATCTCACGATACATGGCCCCATTCATTCTTTCCTTTACACGGATCAGTCGTCCTGGTCCCTTTGCAGAAAAACAGCCCCAAAGCATGATGTTTCCACCCCCATGCTTCACAGTAGGTATGGTGTTCTTTGGATGCAACTCAGCATTCTTTGTCCTCCAAACACGACGAGTTGAGTTTTTACCAAAAAGTTATATTTTGGTTTCATCTGACCATATGACATTCTCCCAATCCTCTTCTGGATCATCCAAATGCACTCTAGCAAACTTCAGACGGGCCTGGACATGTACTGGCTTAAGCAGGGGGACACTGCAGGATTTGAGTCCCTGGCGGCGTAGTGTGTTACTGATGGTAGGCTTTGTTACTTTGGTCCCAGCTCTCTGCAGGTCATTCACTAGGTCCCCCCATGTGGTTCTGGGATTTTTGCTCACCGTTCTTGTGATCATTTTGACCCCACGGGGTGAGATGTTGCGTGGAGCCCCAGATCGAGGGAGATTATCAGTGGTCTTGTATGTCTTCCATTTCCTATTAATTGCTCCCACAGTTGATTTCTTCAAACCAAGCTGCTTACCTATTGCAGATTCAGTCTTCCCAGCCTGGTGCAGGTCTACAATTTTGTTTCTGGTGTCCTTTGACAGCTCTTTGGTCTTGGCCATAGTGGAGTTTGGAGTGTGACTGTTTGAGGTTGTGGACAGGTGTCTTTTATACTGATAACAAGTTCAAACAGGTGCCATTAATACAGGTAACGAGTGGAGGACAGAGGAGCCTCTTAAAGAAGAAGTTACAGGTCTGTGAGAGCCCAAAATCTTGCTTGTTTGTTGGTGACCAAATACTTATTTTCCACCAGAATTTGCAAATAAATTCATAAAAAATCCTACAATGTGATTTTCTGGATTTTATTTTCTCATTTTGTCTGTCATAGTTGACGTGTACCTACGATGAAAATTAGAGGCCTCTCTCATCTTTTTAAGTGGGAGAACTTGCACAATTGGTGGCAGACTAAATACTTTTTTCCCCCACTGTATATGGCCAATATATCACGGCTAAGGGCTGTTCTTAAGCATGACGCAAGTCCCTGGACACAGCCCTTATCCGTGGTATATTGGCCATATACCACAAACCCCAGAGGTGTCTTATTGCTATTATAAACTGGTTACCAACATAATTAGAGTAGTAAAAATAAATGTTGTCATACCCGTGGTATACTGTCTAATATACCACGGCTGTCAGCCAATCAGCATTCAGAGCTCGAACCATCCAGTTTATAATATATAAATATTTGTGCATACAAGCGTTTCTCGCATAATTAATTTTACTGACACAAAAAGATCCCACCTTGTCTAGCGTATTTTGTTTTGTCGATATTTGGAAAGTTTACAGACAAATCTTCTGTTTCCATCAGGCCTGTCATGACATGTTTTATCCTATGTACTTTACTTGCATAGAAAGGATAATCTTTGGTTCCAATCTCTCTGTTCACTGGAGCTGTAGCAAGGATGTTTATAACTAACCCAAAATGGACCATAGCCTTTGGTTTTCAATGGGAACAATGAATCATAGTCGGCAGAACAAACAAGGAGGTGTGCAGAGCCAAGCAAGAGCTAGCGAGATCCTGTTGGGGGCGTTCTATCGTTATTTGCATATTTCCGTTAGCAAAACGCCTACCTTGAAGTGCGCCTGTACAATAACTAAATTCGCCCTTGCACTCCTTCTAAACAACGCAATTTTTGGCAAAGTGTAAAGTCTACAAACCTTAGTCCACTCTGTTCGTAACAGATTCTAGTGTTGGGAACAGAAAACTGTATTGAGATCAAATGTTTCATAGATGAGAACATTTGGAGAATGTCCTCCCAAATCCACCTCGTTCCATCTTCTAAAGGCCAAATCAAACGGAACGAGCTTTGCTTCGCGTTTTGACTGCGTTGACACTCGCGGCCCGACTGTTTTCTGTCGTTCACTACCGTGTATTCTATTCGCGTTTCGTTTGATTTGGCCTTCCCACTGCCGGCCACTGGGCTTCCTCTCATCAACATATTTGGTAGGGATTGGAAACGCCAAGCGGATGTTTCACATTTATACATCCGGTGAAATATCTGTCTCATTGTTCTATCTGTGGCTGTAGTTTCCACTAGGGGTCAGCAAAGGTCTATTTCTCAACAACCACGCCCACTTTCTCTAGACTACTATTTATTGTGTCGTTTTTATCGTTACAACTCTAACCAATTGCTGTATCGGTAACGAGTGCAATAACAGTTCGTTTTTAAAAAGTAATATCAGACATTTCTAAAGCTTTATCTGTGCTGAAAATATTTTCGATGTGGAATAATCTAGCTAATTTACTCAGGCGTTTACTTGTGCTACCGAAGGGGTCTTTTCCAAAAGTATTTAGCAGACAAAAAAAACTCAGAATGTTACGG
Source organism: Coregonus lavaretus (assembly GCF_964263955.1). NCBI lineage: Eukaryota > Metazoa > Chordata > Actinopteri > Salmoniformes > Salmonidae > Coregonus > Coregonus lavaretus. Next base: position 52,705 of record NW_028160574.1, on the reverse strand, counting down.
TTGAACCAACTTGTTCGCACAATGTTCCATGCGTACAGTAAATTGACACAAGTTTACATTTCGTCAAGAAGACGATAAACATTAGAAGCTGTTGCAGTGGTGCTGGTTTCGTTCAAGCAACCAACAAAGGGCAAGTCAAGTTGAATCTGATTCTTTCTCAAATTCACTCAAGACTCATGTCATGCGGGTTATGTAAACCAAGATGGCATTGTCAGGAGCAGGACTCTGGCTATGCAGACTAGAAAAGCCTAATAATGGTCATCAAACTCATTATCCCTTTTGATTGAGAAAAAAGTAATGCATGTATTACATATTAATGTATAGATTATATTGAGTTTTTTTCTCTCTAACATATTAAAGCTAGAAAGTTATTGGAGGTAATTTAATCCTTTGTGTCAATATGGTCAAACTCTGTCAGACAATAATAACAACATAATATTTAAATAATCTACAATCTTCTCTCTTTTCCAGCAGTGATGTCGTCCTCCAGCGAAACATGTCCGTTCTGTGGGAAAAACTTCAAGAGACTGAACAGCCACCTTCCCAGATGCAAGATGGCTCCGGTCGCCACGACAACACAAAGCTCCCAGACTCCTCCTGGCCCACCTGACCTCATCACAGACAAGAACAGCAAGAAGACATCGTTATCATTGTCTTCTTCATCACCATCAACAACTTCTACTAAGAGTAAGAAGACATCATCTTTGTCTCCATCCCCAGCGTTATCACCATTGGCAATTACAACCAAGAGTAAGAAAACATCATCATCATTGACAACTACTAAAAACAGTAAGAAAGCACCGTCACCTTCCTCCTCCTCGTCATCAACGACTTCAAAGAAACGGCAGAAGCTCCTTGATGAGACTTTGGTTCTCTCCAAGGACAGTCTGGCAAAAGATCCAGCCAAGACCCACACAAAACCCAAAGCGATAGCCAAACTCAAAGCAGCCCCAGTCCCTGCTACAGCCCCATTGAGCACTAAAGCCAAAGCTGCCTCTAAGAAGAAGGTTTCACTGAGAGAGCAGATTGAACTATCCACTCAGACAGCCGCCATAGCTGCTGCCACACTATCCCAGGAATCTTTATCAGGGGCACAGAGTGAAGCAAGACCCTTCTGGAAGGTGGAGGTGGGGAGCAGTAGAGAGGAGGTGGAAGGAGAAGAGAAGCTGCAGTGTTCAGGGAGTGGTCAGCCCAGACCCAGCATCCAGGACCACACCACCCTCAAACCTGACTGGCTGTACAGCAAGACAACCGCACTGGACCATAATCCAACCATAACCGCTGACCTCAATAAAGACAGTCTACGCAGCAAGACAAGCAACAGGGGACTACTCACGGTCAACCATGTTTCATCAGTGCTGGACCGTGTTCAGACCACAACTGCTGATCGTAACAAAGACTATCTGTGTAACAAGACCAGAAGACTGCTCACGGTTGACCTCGGTCAAACCTCCGCGAGAACGGAGTCAGCAACTGCCAATCAGAGCGTGACAAGGGAGAAAGCGCCATTCGACACCATGAAGTATGGCACTGAGCAGAGGATAATGGGTCTGTAGTGTTTCTCTGGTCCTACTGTATTATGGCTGGCTAGCCCGTTAACCATTGGCATCTCTACTCCATGTAGATGAGGCCATCACTAACTAACTGGTTAACCATTGGCATCTCTACTCCATGTAGATGATGAGACCATCACTAACTGACTGGCATGTTGTGTTGTAGGTACGCTGTCTCTAGGGGAGGTGAGGCTGAAGGAACTGCCTGGCTGGATCGCTACCAGAGCTCCCCGCAACCCCAGAAATGGAGTGCAAGCCCTGAACAGTGGTAGGAGGACACCTTACACCAGGGATCATCAACTAGATTCAGCCGCAGGAGGATTTTTGTTTCTTGAGCGGATGGTCAGGGGGCCGCAAGAACCCCAGATATATTTGACTAAAACATAATCATTTCAAACCTTCTTACATCTGTATACGATCACATACACTGAGTATACAAAACATTAAGAAGTTACCGGCTACTGAGTTGAGGTGAAAATGGTGGAAACAACTTTTAATGTACACTGAGTGTACAAAACATTAGGAACACCTGCTCTTTCCATGACAGACTGACCAGATGAATCTAGGTGAAATCTATTAACCCTTATTGATGTCACCTGTTAAATCCACTTCAGTCATCAGTGTAGGTGAAGGGGAGGAGACGAGTTAAAGAAGGATTTTTAAGCCTTGAGACAATTGAGACATGGATTGTGTATGTGTGCCATTGAGGGCGAGTGGGCAAGACAAAATGTAAGCACCTTTGAACGGGGTATCCCATTATATCTTTTTTAGGTCCAACTCTCATCTACCATCTCTCTCTCTTTCTTTCTGTCTCTTTCTCTAGGATGGCAGTGGTACTACAGGAGGTATATAGATGTGAGGAAAGGTGGAGTGGGAGGAGTGGCCATGCTGCTAGCAGGATACTGCATCCTGGGCTACACCTGGCACTACCCACACATCAGTAAGTGTGTGTGTGTCACTTTCTTCAGAAAATATTGACTGACTTTCTTTATCTTTCTATGCTTACTGACTTTATTGTGTGTTTTTCCCTCAATAGAGCATGACCGCTGGAGGAAGTACCACTGAGCCCCAGCAGTAGGGGTCAAACTAAGGCGAAACCTCTCACTCTGGGAGCGCGCCCCTAGTGGTGTGGTGGAGAAATCCTTTCCAACAGGAGACATATTTGACGAGCTGCAGCTATGGTGAAAAACGCTTTGGCTCTATACATATATTCTTCTGTGTGAAAGGAGATGAGATGTATACAGAAGCAACACTGAGGTGCTGAGGGAAATGGTCTCATTTCAGTTTGAAGTTTTAATATCTTGTAGACCTTGTGTACAACTCTTTATTTATCGAAAAGTATTTATGTTGCATTTTCTGTTGTTTCGTTAACTGTTTATGAAAGGGAAGGATACCTCAAGGTTACAGCACTTTTTCTAGGACAAGTTAAAATGAATTGTGTGTTCTCTCTAAACTAGTGAGAACAGCACCAAAGCTAAACCAGCACTCCTTAAGGACTCCCAGCCGGTCCAGCAAGTGTCACTGTTGGACTGTTTTTGTTTAAACTGACAATGCGTTAATGTGTGTAGCAATGACTCAAATGATTGAATGTAAAATCCTGACCAGCCATGAGACAAACTTGCCCCAAGTATTATTATAACAAGTATTACGGTGTGTGTGCATGCAGTATTTAACGGACTGTGAATGTTTTACCAATACTAAATGTTTTGGAGAAAGGTTAAGTTTCAAATGAATCAAGCTGTGCCTGTTTATGATTGTATTCCAAATGAATTTATTATTGACTTTTCTCTTTCTGTTGTAGTGAACACACAAACTAAAACTGAACTGACAGTATTTTTGTAACGATTTCTTTTGGAACACTTCATTGCCAACAGAATACAAAAAAACAACTTAATTCTCATGTTTTACATTCTTTTTTTTCCTTTACAAAAAAGTATCAATATTGTTTCATTTTTTATATATATATATATATAAAAAAAACTATACAAATCATGTACAGAGTGAGACAAACAAAAGTAAACAGTGAAAATGAGGGTAATGAAGTAAAAATGTGTCACTCCTTGGCAGAAAGAGCCTAGTATATCAACCCAAGTCCTTAGGCACTCCTGAGTGAAATGACTGTTCCCCATAAAGTGCACTACTTTTGATCAGAGCCACATAAGCTCGTCAAAAGTAGTGCACTATCACAGGCATAGGGTGTCATTAGAGACATACGGGTCCTCAGGACCAGGGCTGAAATACAGAGGGTTGAGAAGGCCTCACTCACAAGACACAAGACAAACTGTAGAACAGACAGCTGTGTTCTCTCTAAGGCCTTCAGTCTGTTCATTCAGTCAATTTATGAGCATAGTTTACAGACACTTCTCTCCTCCCTCTCTCCTGTTGATTGGGGTTTAACTGTTGGGAGGGAGAGGAGGATTGAGTGAAGTGATGGACAGAATGAAGGAGAGGAAACTTAAGTGGGCGAAGTAATGAGTAACATTCGTCCAGCACACGTACGCAGAGACATACACGTACAACCCATGACCTTCCAGGGTCGTTAAATCTCATGAAACGTGTTACCATGGTTGCGTGTTGACTTCGCTGGGACACACATCCCTAACCACACAAATAGTGATTTATAAAAAATAAAAAAAGATAAACATGTCGAAACATTTCTCCCTCAATCTGAGGAGTTAGCTCCCCCCCAACACCAATACACGCCGACGAGAGTGAATGTGAGTGCGGAGGGGCGTCACATACCTTTAAGGTACAAAATAAAAATGCCAAATAAGATAAAATGACAAAACTGACAGAAAATCAAAAGCTGCTTGTTTAGTCGTTATATAGACACTCTTGAGTGGGAGTGAGTCTCTCTGGCTTGACTTTACTATGAAAAGTAGAGAACACAAAAACCATCAATTACTATTGTATTTTATGTGTAGGTGTGTAATGTCAAGTGCAAAAATTAAAGGCCATTTCTTACAAGGCTTCTTCATGTATGCACTCACTAAGTCGCTCTGGATAAGAGCGTCTGCTAAATGACTAAAAATGTAAACATTTCAAGGACAACATAGAATTTCTCAGGCACAGAATCATCATCTTCCTCCTCCCTGAACTTCAGCATTGTGGGACGTGGCCTAACATTGGGGTTCAGGAATTGAGGAATTTTTGTATAGAGGTCAATGAGAGACGGTGTCGAATTTGGTCAACAAAAAATGTAATTGCTAATTTGCTACATGAGGCTTATTTGATCCAATATACGTTTTGAAATGGTTAGGTTGTTACGAATGCACTGATATAAGTGGACGTGGACGTGGCATTTCGGCAACTTTGGAAAAAAACGACTTTATATCCGAGTTGTACCTGTTGTCATAGAGATATATAGCAGACTCATCATGGATATAACTCGTTTTAAAGTGGCCATTGGGGCTTCCACCATTTTAAAGTAGTCAACTCAGTGGGGATTCCTGAGTTGGGAGCAATCAGCCAATGAAGAAGAAGAAAATGTACTACTTTAAAATGGAGGTAGCCTCAATGGCGCTGCCTGTGCTGTCACAGACACAAAGATGAGTCCTCCATCCATCTCTATCGCCTGTTGTTCACACACGTATCTGCCCTCTCATTGGCTAAAATAGTCGTACCTGATCTCGCCTCCTCCCACCTGCCTTCC